>NC_060149.1:827051358-827354388 GCF_021461385.2 Schistocerca piceifrons | reverse complement strand
CACAAAAATTGCATCGCGATTCAAAACTACATGCTCTATGACGACTTCTCTCCAGGAGTCTAAAGGTACTATAGTCACTGTACTTAAACTTACCTGAGAGGGCAGTATTTTGTAACTGATGCACTTCTACTTAATTACTATAAACCTTACAACTTCATATTGGCAATGCAACACAGAAATTGCATCGTGATTGAAAAATACAGACTCCATTGCGGCTTCTCACCAAGAGACTGACGATACAAGGTTCACTGTATGTAGCCTCACATGGCAGCCCAGTAGCTTGTATCCGATGCCCTACTGCCTATTTACCTCACTCCTTCACATTGACAATGCAACAATAGTATATCCCTCACTCATTCACATCGACGATGTGACACAGAAAATGCATCGCGATTGAAAACTACAGGCCGCATGGCGGCTTCTCTCCAAGAGACGAACGATACTACAGTCACTGTACGTAACCTCACCTTGGAGCCCAGTATCTTGTAACTGATGCTTTCTACGTAATTACTATATCCCTCGCACCTTCACATTGATGATGCGATACGAGAACTACATCTCGATTAAAAAATATAGACCCCATGGCGCTTTTTCACTAAGAGACTAACGATACTACGATCACTATACGTAGCCTATCCTGCCAGCACGGTCGCTTGTATCCGATGCCCAACTGCCTATTTACTATATCCCTCACTCTTTTACATTGACGATGTGACCATTGTATATCCCTCACTCATTCACATCGACGATGTGACACACAAATTGCATAGCGATTGAAAACTACAGGATCCATGACGACTTCTCTCCAGGAGACTAAAGATACTATAGTCACAGTATGTAACCTTACCTGAGAGGCCAGTATGTTGTATCTGATGCACTACTATATAATTACTGTAACCCCCACACCTTCACATTGACGATGCGACACAGAAATTGCATTGCGATTGAAAGCAAAAGGCTGATGGCGGCTTATCACCACGAGACTAACAATACTTCAGTCACTGTTCATAGCCTCTCCTGGCAGCCAGTAACTTGTGTCTGATGCACTACTGCCCATTTACTACACATCACACCTTCACATTGACGATGCGACATAGAAATTGCATCACGATTTAAATCTACAGACTCTATGGCGGCTTCTATCCAAGAGACTAACGATACTTCAGTCACTATACGTAACCTCACCTTGGAGCCCAGTACCTTGTAACTCATGCTTTACTACCTAATTACTATATCCCTAGCACCTTCACATTGACAATGCGATACAAAATCTGCATCTCGATTGAAAACTACTTGCCCCATGGCGCCTTTTCACCAAGAGACTAACGATACTACGGTCACTGTGCATAGCCTATCTTGGCAGCACGGTAGCTTGCATCTGATGCGCTACTGCCCATTTACTGTAACCCTCACACCTTCACATTGACGATGGGACACAGAAATTGCAATGTGATTGAAAACTACAGGCTTCATGGTGGCTTCTCACCAAGAGACTAACAATACTACGGTCACTGCACGTAACCTCACCTGGAAGACCAGGACCTTGTAACTGATACACTACTACACAATTACTATATCCCCCCTACCTTCACATTGACGATGGGACACAGGAATTTCATCATGATTGAAAACCACAGGCCTTATGGCAGCTTCTCTCCAAGAGACTAACGATGCACAGTTCATGTTAGATTAATACTTTTTATTAACATCAATTATCATTAGGGAGTAAGAGCATTGGCACGTAAGTGTTACAATTTGTATCTCCTTAAACAGGCTTCTGCAAGATGGTTGTTTAATAAACTTTACATTATCTTCCTATTGCATGATTCTGTTTACTAAATAGGTACTTTTTTATCTTGGCTGGATAACGCCACAAGAGAATGGTATAGGAGGGTGTGAATGAAAACATTGTAGAAATCCAGTGTGCAGATCAGCACAGTGACAGAGAGTTCTAAACTGAACTGAATTGTTTGATTAATACATTCATATGTGGGTGCCACCTGAATGTTTGTCAACTCCACATATGGAGCCTCAACGAATGTATGCTCACTGACCTCTAATTAAAATACGTTAAAGTCACTTGTGTCTGTTTGGAAATGTGTAATATGAGTCTTTGTATGATTAAGCCTTAAAGCTTGAGCTCTTCAGTGGATTATTTTTGAGTAGCAAGTATCAGAGTATTTGAAGAATCATGCAACATCCATGGTAAATAATTTATGTAGGTCAATAACAGGAGTGAGACAATCATCAAACCTTACAAGAAACTATAATTGTAGTTTTCCCACTCTGAATATAGCGTTATTCCTGTGACATAAATTGTTAATATGAACGCCTGTTACCTATAATTAAGATGTGACATCAACCATTTAAAGGGAATGCCTATAATGCCATTACATTTTCGATTTCTTGTAAGATCTATGTGGTCCAAACAAAGTCTAGATAAGATCATATGTCAACAGACTAATTTTCCTTGTTTATTTCTACTTGAATGGAATTTGTGGAATAGTATACGATTTTATCTGTAGAAAAGCCTGTTCAGAGGTCAGACAAAGCTTCTGTTAAATATTATCATCAGAATGGTGGTTTAATTTTCTGTTACAAACTACCCTCTCAATGTGTTTTCTGAACACAACAAGGAGGGAGATGTGTCTATAATAGAATTCACCTGCTTGTCTCCGCTTTTTTAAATAGGGTACTGCAGATTTCATCTTTCAGGAAACATATCTTGATTCATCAAATAATTACAAGGATAACTCAAAATTCCTGTTGGTGCTATTATATGTGTACAAGACTTTAGTAACAGTATTGAAATATTATCATGACTGAAATACTGAATTATGTACATATATAAAAAAAAGTTTTGCATCACCCCTTTCCCAGAACTCCTGAAGATAGATGTTGACTGCGGACGTAGTATCACAGACACAGTCCCTTTGACTGTTCACAGATGTCACTAAACCCACCCAAAGATGTAAACAATCATGCATGAGCAGTGTCTATTAGGGAGGGAGTCCGACAGCCAATCAGTTCCAGTCATTCCACCAGGAAGGAGATACATGGCTCATGTTGCCTGAAGTTCAACCATACCTAGACGCTCAATTCCGCGGTTCGGTCGCGTCCGCATTATTTTGTGACAGGAAGGGCTCACAACAAGGGAAGTGTTCAGGCATCTCAGAGTGAACCAAAGCGATGTTGTTCGGACATGGAGGAGATACAGAGAGACAGGAACTGTCGATGACATGCCTCGCTCAGGCCACCCAAGGGCTATTACTGCAGCAGATGACTGCTACTTATGGATTATGTCTCAGAGGAACTCTGACAGCATGTTGAACAATGATTTTCGTGCAGCCACAGGGATGTCGTGTTATGACTCAAACTGTGCGCAACAGGCTGCATGATGCACAACTTCATTCCCGACGTCGATGGCGAAGTCCATCTTTGCAACCACGACACCATGCAGCATGGTGCAGATGGACCCAACAACATGCCGAATGGACCGCTCAGGTTTGGCATCGTGTTCTCTTCACCGATGAGTGTCGCTTATGCCTTCAAACAAATAGTCATCAGAGACATGTTTCGTGGCAACCCGGTCAGGCTGTACACCTTACACAAACTGTCCAGCGAGTGCAGCGAGGTGGAGGTTACCTGACTTTTGGGGTGGCATTATGAGGGGGCTGACATATACCGCTGGTGGTCGTGAAAGGCAACATAATGGCCGTACGATAAGTGAATGCCATCCTCCGACCGATAGTGCAACCAAATCAGCAGCATATTGGCGAGCCTCTTGTCTTCATTGATGACAATTCACACCCCCATCGTGCACATCATGTTAATGACGTCCTACATGCTAATGACATCGCTCGACTAGAGTGGCCAGCATGTTCTCCAGACACGAACACTATCGAACATGCCCGGGATAGATTGAAAAGGACTGTTTATGGAAAACGTGACCTGCCAACCACTCTGAGGGATCTACACCGAATCGCTGTTGAGGAGTGGGACAATCTGGACCAATAGTGCCTTGGTAAACTTGTGGATAGTATGCCATGAATACAGGCATGTATCAATGCAAGAGGACATGCTACTGGGTATTAGAGGCACCGGTGCATGCAGCAATCTGGACCACCACCTCTGAAGGTCTCGCTGTATGGTGGTACAACACGCAACATGTGGATTTCATGAGCAATAAAAAGGGCAGAAATGATATTTATGTTGATCTCTACTCCAATTTACCGTACAGGTTCCGGAACTCTCGGAACCGAGCTCATGCAGAACTTTTTTTGATATGTGTATGTACAAGAGTTTGGTAACAATGTTGAAGAATTATCATAACTGAAATAGTTATTGCTTTTTAGTGAACTACAGAAATCTGTAATATCCTGGACAGTCAATGTCATATAACTACTGCCTACTTGTGGACTAGGAAATGTAATGTGTTTGTTTTCAATTGTCCAGTTTTTGTCAGTGTCTGCAGCTACTGTATGAAAGAATTCACTGAATTTTGTGCCCAGTGGTTTGAATTTATCATCACCTGTCTCACTACTGCTGTCACCCTGTTGCTGAACATTATTTGCCTTGCCAAGTTTATTATTTTCCTAATGATCTAAGTTGCCTTTCTGTTGTTCATTTTTTTTTTCTTCAGAGTACAATTTTTGGTGGCACAGTGCAGAATTTTCCAATATAATTTGGACATAAGATAGTGAATTTTTAATGTTGATTGAAGTTATCCCACTGCATCAAAGTACTGTCTGCCCTAGCGCCCTTGGCAAACACCTTTCCATTCAAACTTCCCGGCAGATTAAAATTGTGTGCCAAGCCGAGACACAGGCTCGGGACCTTTGCCTTCCACAGAGAAGTGGCTCTACTGCCTGAGTTACCCAAGCACAACTTATGACCAGCACCCCCCAACTTTACTTCCGCCAGTACCTCACCTCCTACCTTCCAAATTTTGCAACATTAGATCTCCTGGAAGACAGAATATTGAAGAGATATGGCTTAACCACAGCCTGAGGGATGTTTCCAGAATGAGATTTTCATTCAGCAGTGTAGCGCTAGTCTAGGTAGGAGATGAGGTACTGGCGGAAGTAAAGCTGTGAGAATGAGTTGAGAGTCATGCTTGGGTATCCCAGTCAGTAGAGCATTTGCCTGCAAAAGCAAAGGTTCTGGGTTTGTGTTTCAGTCTGGTACACAGAACTGTTAATCTCCCAAGAAGGTTGACATCAGAGCACACACTTTTCCATTGTTTATCCAGTAAATTCTTTTTAAATACTATACTGTGACGCAGTCAACATCTGTATAATTCTGTGAAACTGTGCTTTTACCGTTCTTGGTAGAACTGGCTAACAGGAATGCTTTCTTACTACAGTACAATTATGGTCAGGTAAATCATATATGACTGGGCTAACATCTGTTTCATGGGAGCATATTAGATTTATAAATAAATTATTAATCACTGTTGTACTATGCCCATCTATTTTTGTTGGGAAATGGAATGGGTACTGGGGAAATAAATTTCAGCTGGAGTTCAGTAACTCTGTTTACCATTAATATCAAAAGCTCGAGTCTTTTACTCTGGTAATACAATACCGGTAATAAAACTTCAATTTCATAAGTGAAAGTCACATGAAGAGCCGCAGTCAAAATAAATACAGTTTCTCCATCTCCTATTACGAGAGAAACATAGTTAATATTCATATGCTATTACGAAGGAATGGGGCATCTGGGTCTCATTTCCTTCACAATGTGCGTTTGATACTTGAGAAATCACTTAAATAGAAATACTAATGCAACATAAATAGAATTAAGGAACCAGCATCGATCCATTATGCTGTATACAATAAGTTACCAAAAATTAGTTTATGATTAACATCCGGCACTTTAATGAATGTTTGGCGACAGTAGTGATACAACAGACCACCAAGAGTAAACCTATTGTATAAAAATGCATTTTCTTAGTATTATCTTCCTTGATCAGGTTGGAAAATAGAAGCTCAAATATGTGACTTCTCTTATGTATTGTGTTTCATTATTTGTGCATTTAGTAAATAATTAAGTATTTTTCTCTATATTTTTACTTGTGTGCTGCGTAAGAAGAAAGTACCTGAAGTACTTACAACTGTGGTTAACTCAAGTTGCCACAATTTTCCATTTTTACAGTATCGGTTCCAACATTGAGAAATTTACTATTGCCATTTCGCAATTGGACCTTACAATTAGTGAACTTTTGGCAGATGTGTTTGACAAACAGTCTTTCGCTACTCCTCAAAATGCTATCTTGGAACATTTTGTACTGCCCACAGAACCACACCTAGAGAAAACCATGGAGAGTGAGTTAGTGATTGGTGCTTCCCCTTCCCAACTGATCTACGTCCTATGCACCTTGGTGGGACAAAATCTACTATCAGAGCAATCACTAAAGCTTTTTTGGTTCTGATGTTTGCTCCCACATGTCCAGGGAAATATTATCAGCTTTTCCGGACCTTCCCATTGATGAAGTGGCATGAAAAGCAGACTCTTTGACTAGCACTTATGCTGATTCAAATTTGTGTGAAATGAAAGCTGAGCTTATGGCAGATAGCCTCGAGCCAAGCATTTCAGCCTCAGCAGCTTCTAGGGGTCCTGCACCGTGCATCATTTCCCTTCCTGCGCCAGGGCCATCTATGAGTCATGTCATCGATGAGCTGTCCTACCTTAATGCCAGGTTGCAATGACAAGAAGCAGCAGCCTCCAAATGACAGGCCAACATACAGATGGTGCTGGTTTCATAAATATTTTGGCAAAGCTGCTCGATATTGTATGAAACCATGCTTTTACCGATACTTCCCAGATGATGCCAGTAGGTGGGCATATTTGTCAAGGTCAGTTAAAGTACCTACAAGCCATACACAATGGAACTGAACCCACAGTGACAGTTTCTCACAGACTTTTCATGAAGGACAAACATATTGGGAATAATTTCTTAGTGGACTCAGGATATGGGATTAGTGTTTACCCTAAGTCACATAATATGCACTGCTCTAGTGAGCAAGCACTTAATCTTGTAACAGTTAACGGCCTCCACATTGCCATGTTTGAAATGATGCAGTTGATTTTGTAGTTCAGTGACGAGCTGCAATCCACTTTGCCCTTTGTGGTTGCTGATGTCAAAGGTGGAATTATCGGTGCTGCCTTTTTCTATCATTTTGCTTTCATGATGGATTTAGTGCATCAGTGTCTTCGGAAAGAGCCACTCTCTCTTACTACCTCTGCAGCATCAGTTCGTGTTGTGAGCGACGCTATTGGGCTCTGTCACTCAAAGATATCTGCAACAGCCACGCCAACTGTGTCATGTCTGAAGGATTCATTACCATTTCCATACCCATGTGGACTGTGCATACGTTCTACTGCTAATATAATGAAGCTACATGAGAGTTGGCACAGGCTTATGGCTCAAATTTCTACTGTACAAGCTCGTCATAATGCCAAACTCTGTACCATTAATAGCCTGCATGAAACCAATATTTACTGTAGGTGTTCTTGTGAGGTCAGTGATATGTGATTGTGCTGCTGTCAACACTGACAATGAAAAATTATTAGATGCTCACTGAATCTGGAAAATTTAAGCATCCAGCCAATGACAGTTATGTTCACGCAATTCGACCCATGCAATATGCTGAGATAAAAATTATTAACTTTAAAGCTGGAGATATGAAGTGGAATTTTATTTTGAAGTTACATTATCTGCAAGAGTGTGAATCTCTAAAATTTGCCAATTCAGTCTCTGATTCACATGTGAATTTCTATAATACAAAAATGAATGTTTCTTTAGCAGCCCAGAAAATGAGCTTCAGTGTGCATGATACCATTAAATTTTTAGCAAGTTCCAAGCACTCAGATATTCATGGCACCTCTGCCACTATAGAATTCATCATAATTATTGATAAACTGTTTGATGGGTGCAACTCAGGAGAGTTCATGTTAAGGGCTTTAAGCAACGACTGAGAGCGGAAACTGCAAATTATTGGACTGAATTTCTTTGTCTTGCGGAAAAATTCCTCCAAACACTAAGGATTGATGGTCTTTATACATTAGTACATCCACTAAAAGCATTTGTGCTGGTACTTTTATTTGCATACATGGTCTTAGAAGCCTCTCCCAGAAGTTTCTCTTTTGGTGTACAAAACCTCTTAAGTATTTTTTAACACATTGAAAGGGTACAGTACCGCCCGACATTGAAAATAGGTACAACATTCTTCGTTATTCTTGTCAGTACAACATATTTTTTCTAATAATAACTCAATTTCAATTAATACAGCGAAGCCGGATAACAGTGTGGGAAAGAATGACAATTTATTTATTTAACTGATCACATGTGCACTCCCACAAAATAAATCCCTACATCCAGTTTGGTGAGATCTGTGAAATGAATGAATGTATGGTCGTCTGCTAACCGCAGATAGTGAATGTGAATATATGATCATCTTTGAGACGATCTTTGGGTCACCTTTGGTGGAACCAAAGAGATGAAATTTACCGGAGCTTTGAGAGCCTGAAATGTGGCTGACCAATAGGGTAGCAAGGTGCTCCCCCACTTCGGCAGAGGTGCGAGAGGACCTGAAGAATGGCCATGTTTCAGCACTCTGCTGCTGGATCTTGTGTTGGTAAGACCTGTCTTAGGTGTGCTTCATAAAGACAAAAGAGTGGAGACATGGTATGCATGTGATATACTTAAGAGTAGTTTGGAATAATAATTTCTCTATTTCAGGAATTTTTTTGGGGAGAATTAAATGTCAGGCAGGTAATATTAAGGGGATCGTAGTAATCTTCGGAAGTGACCAACGGTCACAATGAAACCACGTGTAGCAATAAGTTGAAATACTTCCGAGTGCTTAAGTTAAGCTGAATTACTAGCATGTCTACTATAAGTTGAAAATATTTAAGAAATGGCGTGTGCAGGACTTGAAATTAGAGACGAGTGCTTCCACGTGGTGAGTACTGTGTGAATCTCAATCTGTGTATGAGACAAAGGATAAAGAGAAGTACTCGTCCATGGTATCAGTTGAGGACTCGCGTGTGTGATGAATATGTTCTTAATATTACTTTGCGTGTTATGTTTCCGTGTGACGCTTGATTCAAACTATAATACTCTGAGAGTGAAGCAAGGTGTGTCAGCGGTCTATTCAGCAACGCCACTTGGCTTGCATTGCAAAGGAAGACGTGCATATATCCTCCAGAGTTCGTAGTAGGAGAGAAAAGTTACGAAGTGGGGCAGTGTCGTGTGAAACTTGGATGAATTTTAATTGAAGTGGGAAAGCTGAAAGTGATGTAATTATAATGCTGTGACTATTCCTTGTTTTGTAATGTATGTTGCCAGTGTGATGTATTTCATGAAATTTAAGTATGTGTGGTTGGCATGGGAGAGTAACAAGATAGTTTCAGAGGCAGTGGGTTATGCATGTTCCTTTTTGTACCACTCGGTCTGGAGGAAAGTTTCGTGATGATGGGTGTGAGAGTCGAAGTGTGATATATAGCAAAAGGTCCACCATCCTATCCAGAAAGTGCACTGTAGCATTAAATAATTACGAGACCATAAGATAGAGAATCACCAATGTAAAGCCATGCCCACTGGGCGGAATTTCTCATGTGTTATTGTTGTAGGTTATAGAATTTGTGTGTTTAGGTTATAGAATTTATCGCAATAAATAAGACAGTGAAAAGAAAAAGATTGGTGGCCTTTTCCTTTGAATAGTATGTTGTCATGATACCCAGAATTTATAATGTTTGCACCATTCATATTCAGTGCAATGGCCACGTGTTGATCAAAGCCGTTGAATAAGAAAGAAAATGTGGTATTGCCAGTGCGTAGTGAACAATCAGAGTTGTGTAAATTTTTAATAGTCAGTAGAGCTACCACACGTGAATGAATCTCGTTAGAAAACAACACTTTTTTATACTTGGCTACGCACCTCTGTTTCGCTAACGCATAGCTCCGAGTCACGTAGCCCCACACCACGGTTGCGCCAGTGGGCTCCTTCTTCCTGTAACCCGCGACATGCGAACCGCTGCATTTACCCCTTTAGCGGTTCGATGGTCGCTGTGGCCTCCATTCCAATTCGCAACCGCTGGTCAGTGTAACTTACTGCAATCCAGCCCGCAGCTGGCTGCAACTTGTGCGCTCCGAAATATTGCACCAAATCTAACTTCCCTATCTTAAACTGTGCTGCCGCTACATTATTCCCCTCTTTGGAAAGACCCGGTCCCCGGGTCGTCCTTTAACTAACTCTTAAACTTGTTTGGATGCTTACTTACTACTAGAAAACTTAAATGTGGTCTAGTGCCCCTTAAAACCATGGCATGAAACAAAACGTAAAAATTCCTTACTCGACGACCACTGCTGAATCAACCCCTTACCTACTCATCTCACCCCCTCAGTATCCAATCTCCTGGGACTTGGACTATCCTTGGTTCCCTTTTGGAATTAGCTCTCCGCCTGATCAGAAAGAAAATAACACAAAACAAAGTTAAGACTGCGATGTCACTTGGCCCAGAGGTGCTAAAAATGATCGTTATTTGCCGTTGCCTTTCTCTATACTGCGTGACATGTTGAACAAGCTGTTCAGCTGATATGCACCCCTCTTGCTCTATAACGAACTGGTTTATGGATCTCAACAGACGTGCTCCAGAGTCTGGTTTAACAAGATCAGATTCTGCCTTGGCAAAAACTCTAAAGTGGCTTCTGGCCAGTACAGCTGTGGCTGCGTAACATTCAATTGTGTGACTCCTGAAATTGACGCTGGCAGGTGGAAGGTTGGTCCTATTATGTTACACTTTGTTCCATTGATTAAAATTCCGCTCCCCTCGAGCTCTAAACCTTTCGCTTCCGTAAACACTCCTTGCTCAAAACAACTTGCCACTACTACCAAATTCTCATAGACGGAGAAGATCGAATGCATGCCGACTCGTTGCAAGCTCAATTTTGATTAAACAATGTTCCTTGGGCAGTCTATTCTATTTCCCCTGAGCTAAAAATAACTGCACCATGCACGTGTCCCATATTTTTAGCATCGCAGATTTTCCTCCAACATTCACTATTTTTTATCCAAACTCAACACCGATTGTGTGACTACTTCCATCCTTAAATTCACATTATATGAACTGGTGCAAGAAACACGACTTTCCTGACCCAGCCCTGTTGATAACTAAAAATTTAAACAAGAAATCGTACGACTCTGACATTGTCCAACACATACTTATTACGGCTTTGCCGAAAAATTTACTCCGACTCATTTATCTCTCCAGAACTGCGTTTTATTTCTCCTCCAACAACACTCCACATACGTCAGATGCTACACTTCCCTTTTCAGTAACCTGAGAACAGGGATCACCATCACCCTTCCTCCCTCTTCAAAAAGTCTGCTGCCCCTAGCAGGCTAACACATATAAAATACAATGCCTAATTAATCCATACAAACCCAATGATACATGACACGAAAACAAAAAAACTACAAATACTCTACTACTTTCTAGAACGCAAAGCATATGGTACTTCATGCTGTACTCTATCTTTCATCTGCGCTTAGCACCATTCTACACTCTCTCTTTCTTCCTCTTTCCTACCTTTGACACGCCTGGAATCACATTCGGGCAGGCAACCTTTAAATGGCTGTAATCGCCTAATGTGTACTATCGTCGTTCTAGTTGGCAGCTGAAGCTTCACATTAACGGAATATGTGGTCTGAACAACTGGGTATGGCCCTTGTACATCGTGAGGAACTTCTTCGTTTTCCCTTTTTGCGTATAGGGGCTGGACAGCATTACCCATTGCCCCACCCTATACTGCAGTAAACGTCCTTTCCGTGCCTTTCCAAAGCCTTTGTATTTGCCTTTTGTACTCGTTTACAAACATCCCGAATTGTCCTTGCAAATTGACGTACAGATTCAGCAATCCTTCTTTTCTGTATCTTCACTAAATCAAACGGTGACTGCATATTTCGCCCGTACACTACCTCATATGGAGACAAACCGGTATTTGTATGGACTTTAGCATTATATGCGCATACAATATGCTTCAAATACTCGTCCCACTGATGGTGATGAGAATGCACATAAAAACTCAGCATCTTCCCGATTGTTCTGTGTACCCGTTCTGTCCTTCCGTTGGCCTGTGGATGCAACGCACTCGTCCTCAACTTCTTTAGGTCCAACAATTTACATAGTTCCTTCATTAAACCCGACATGAAGTTGGTCCCTTGGTCAGTAATTATTGTCTCTGGTACACCCGACTTCAAAATCTAGTTATTTACTAACGCTTGCGCGACCATTGCTGACTGTTGATTTGGCATAGCCACCATCTCCACATACCTTTAAGAATGGTCTATTATTGTCAGAACGAATCTGTTCCCAGATGGTGTTCACCTAAAAGGTCCTAAGACATCAATCCCCAGGAAAGAGATGGAACATGTTGCCCCCGGTAATCGTTGTAGCTGTATCTGTTTCCGACTGAAATCTGTTCTCTGTGCACATGGTATGCAATTCTTGACATACTGATCCACATCTCCCCGCCACTCTCCTATTCGTCTCTCTACACACTCCATGACCGGATAACACGTGATCATGTGCTTCCTTTAAAACCTCATACCTTAACTTCGCTGGCACTATTACCCTTGGCCCTAACTTCGTTTCCCTGCACAGGAGACCGTCGTACACATTAAACTGTGGCTGTGTCCAATACAGTTTACAATCATTGTCCGCGTCCTGTAATTTTTGCCGCACCGCTAGGTCATAACCTATGACTTCTAGTTTTTCCACCTTCCTACTTAGTGCATCCGCATTACTGTGCTTTTTCCCAAGCTTGTGCACCACCCCCTAGTTGAATTCACTAAGCCTCACAGCCCATCGAGCGACTCTAGTAGACTGATCCTTCAACTCCAACAACCATTTCAATGCAGCATGATCTGTCACTACCCGAAATCTTCTCCCATATAAATAACATTTAAAATATGTGATTCCATAGATTACGCTTAGCATCTCCCTCTCTGTTGTTGAGTAATTCATCTCTGCTGCATTCAACTGCCTAGACGCATAGGCTACAAGATGTTCTTTCCCATCAATTTCCTGACTAAGAACACACCCTAATGCTTGATTCGATGCATCGCATGCTAGAGTATAAACTCCTCTTCAAGATCTGGAAACACAAGAACCGGACTTGATGTTAACACTTCTTTCAGTTTGTCAAACGCTTTCTGACACTCTTCTGTCCACTCAAATTTCACACCCTTCCGTAACAATTGCGTCAATGACTGTGCTACATCTGCAAAACCCTTCACGAACTTTCAATAGAAATTGCAGATTCCGATGAATTACTGCAATTCCTTAACTGTTTTCCGTTCCCGAAAATCCCTTACAGCCTGTACCAACCTCGTATCTGTTCGCACTCCGTCCTTCTGATAATATGATCCAGATATTTTTGACTTCTTCTAACGCGAAATGACACTTCTCCAGGCTCAGCGTCAAACAAGCTTCTCTTAACGCCATAAAGACTTCCCTTAACCGCTGTCTATGTTGCTCCATACTACTTGAAAACACTATAATATCATCCAAATAGACAAGACACTGCCGTGGTTTCAAACACCTAAATACACTGTCTAGCAACCTCTGAAACGTTGCTGGAGCGTTTTTCAACCCGAATGGCATTCTAATGTACTGGTAATGGCCTCCAGATGTAGAGAAAGTAGTTTTTGGACGATCCCCAGGAGCCACCTCTAACTGATGATAACCACTTGTCAAATCCATCGTAGGAAAGTACTGGCACTGTCCTAAGTGATCCAAAGTCTCTGATATGTTTGGAATGGGGTATGCATCCGTTACTGTCTTATTATTGAGGTATCGATAGTCACAACAGAACCTGTATTTCTTAGTTCCATCTGTAGTTTTTTAGGCATAACGACAATTCCCGCTCCCCAGCAACTATTACTATGCTCTATAATACCGCCCGCAAGCTGCTGATCATTGAAATCCTCCACAATCGGCTGCAAATACCTCGGTATTCTCTATGGTTTACGGTAAACCGGTGCTTCAGTCCCTGTTGGTATCCTATGTTGAACGAATGGAGTTGCTGGCAACGGCCCTTGTGGAAAAAACAAATCCTTAGATTCCCACAATAATTCTTCCATCTGCTCCCTTTCTTCTCCTTTCAAATGTTTAATTTTGTCACGCAATGCAGTTCTATCGTCAGTTAGTGGTTGATCGCTTCGTCTACCTCTCGAACACCAGTCTTCATCATCTGGCACATCCAAATTTGCTACTAAAACTCCTTTCCTCAAATTCGCGTCTACAGCACTAAAATTATCCACCTTCTCGGGAACTACTCGCCCGTCATTCCCCTCCTGTATGCGTACAACACTACGTTGCACAAAACAACCCAGTGGACCCAAAACTTCATTATCCTCCAATGGTTCAATAACACATACTGTACCCACAGGTAGATTCGACTCCACACTTACCCAGAGCGACTTCTCAGTGCCACTAGACACACACTCATGTGAATGTACACGGTTCAATTGGTTTGTTCATTACGTTGAACGCCCCTGGCGACAGCTCTGCACTGACAACGGTTTCCCCTAGCAGCCTCGGTCCGGCACACAGTTTTGCCGGCCAGAATCGCCGAGTGGTTCTAGGCGCTACAGTCTGGAACAGGTTCGAATCCTGCCTCGGGCATGGATATGTGTGATGTCCTTAGGTTAGTTAGGTTTAAGTAGTTCTAAGTTCTAGGGGACTGATGACCTCAGCAGTTAAGTCCCATAGTGCTCAGAGCCATTTGAACCATTTTTGAACCCCTAGCGGAAATAACATTCCACCAAGTTCCACAGTTCGTTGTCCAAGGTCAATTTTGGCATGATGTTGATGCAAGATATCTACTCGTAGGATCATGTTGTAGCACTCGCTCACCCATGGTACTACCTCCATGCATGCAAACAATCGGACTTTCCCTATGCGAAAGTCAACTGTCACCGACCGCAGAGGCATGACCTCCTTATCCCCCACTCCACGCAACATGTAACGTGGTGGGTCTAACTTCCTACGTCCCATTATATTCTTAGTAGCCACTGACACTTGCGCCCCTGTGTCCAACAAAATCTTAAACTTTTTAGTTCCTACGGATCCTACCACTGAACATTCCACCTCTGCATACGTATTCGTAGCATTTGCTTGTATCTTTGTAAAAGCCCTTCCTTTAACTGCTTAAACTGTCCTGCCTTCCTCAAGGCCTCAGAACACCTTACATATGTTGCCTTGCCAGAAAACGGAATAATCAAACTCACGGCGGCTGGATGAATCTCCTGCACCTTAGGCAACAACGACTTATCACATGCGGTTTCCCGTTCACTTCTAGATGTTAATTCATTTCTCAACTGAGTATTGTCCGCTGTCAGTTGTGCTACTTTTTCCAACAAAATCCGCATCGCTTCTGGTTCTGACACACTTTGTATCCTTGACTCTGCCATTGTGTTGCCTCCGTTCTTAGTTAGACCCGACAAAAAAATTTAAGTACCAGAACAATCTGACTTCCTACAACGCCATATCATCATACTCAGTAACATCATAAACCAATACAAAGTAATCAAATGCCACGAAAAACATCTTATCGTCCCAAATACACTAACACTTATTCTGACAAAATAAATAATATGCATACGCAAAACATCTAAAATGTGACTTCTGGCAAGCCATACTCAAAACACCAACAAGAAAGAAAACGTCCAACACTCAAAAGAACCATTTTGACAGCACTCACCACATCTTGTGACTGTCCTGCAGGCGGTGGGCTCGAACGCCGTACTGGACAGACGACGTCCGCTATCCTGACACCAAATATAGTGGGTGGGTGCCAAGAGGTGCCATATTAAAACTCGGCGAGAACTTTCCAAATGATTTATTCGTTTCCACTACATTGTTTGATTCACCTCAGTCTCCATCACAGGCCCTGCATTGCTGAGGAAGTACCCCCAGCGGCCTGTGAAACACAATGCTGTGTCGTGCTGGCCTTGTTCACCAGCTGTAGAATTCCAGTTACATCAGGATGGCTGTGCCAGCAGCCGACTCAGGGCCCACCGTCCCTGTTGATTCCGCGCTGCTCTGCCGGGAGATGTAGGTCGGCCCCGCTGCTGCTTCTATCTCGGCTGGCGTAGCTGGGAAGGCAGCGGCAACGACCACCCCCGTTCTGGCATCCGAACCTGCGGCCCTCGCCTCGTAAGTCTGCGGCGTGTGTTGGGAGACGAGACAACTGCCCACGGTAGTGACCCGAAGAGTGGCCTGCTCTCGCTGTCTGCGGACCCCGCGTCGGCCTCAGAGGGTCGCACCAACGACACACCATGGACTGGTACACTGTCGCCCCATCTGCTGCCATATGTCGCCGGTAGTGTGACATGTATCGCCATCCAGGAGAGCTGCCACACTTGAATGAATCTCTTTAGAAAACAACACTTATTTATACTCGGGTGCGCAATCACTCCCAGTCATGTACGTCCCACACCACGATTGCGCCAGCAGGCCCCTTCTTCTTGTAACTTGCGACATGCGAACCACTGTGTTTACTCTTTTCAGCGGTTTGATGGCCACTGTGACCTCCATTCCACTTCGAAACTGCTGGTCAGCGTAACCTACTGCAATCCAGCCCGCACCTGGTTGTAACTCGTGCGCTCTGAAATATTACACCAAATCTAACTTCCCTATCTTAAACTGTGGTGCCGCTACATATATGATTAAGTAACTACAATAAGAAATTTTTCATGTCAATGCTTTTGTCATTTTGTACTGCTATACAGTTTTGTCATTTAGAAAATAAAATTCGAAAAAAAGAAGCAAAAAATATTTTGCACAGAGGTAAGGTTTTTGAGAAGCATAATTTGTCAGCAGCTTTAGTGGCAGTTCAGAAATTACGTATGTAAACACAGCAGAATAATAGCAAAATTTATGTTGCAGGGAAAGGTTAGAAGGTACTAGGCAATAGCTACCAGTGGACTATAAACTAAGCACACACAGTGTCATATAATGTACATAAATGGTTACTGTATATTTTCTATGTAGCAGAACAATTTGACACTTTGTGCCGATTCATCATGGCAACTGAGATGTCACGCATCACGCATCGTGTACTACACATGCAAATAAAGATGACAATCGGAGCGGTGCCTGATGGGAGCGACCGTAAAGGCATTTCCCATTTACAGTCGCTACCATCAGCCACCGCACTGAGTGTAACATTTTTTGCGCATGTAGTACACCAGGGCCGGCCAGAAATTCTGCACGCGTGTGGTGCTCCTGCACATGTGCAACTTCCGGGTCACAGCGTGCACGCCGCAGCCGTCAGCGTTCATGTAGTGCATGTTTCTACGCACAGATGTCGCTTTATCCACTTGCTGAGATACCCTGTACCGGCGCATTCTAGTGCTCTTTCCACAGCTTGCATTCCAACCATGGGAAGGTATTTCGCGTATTAAACATTTAAAATACTGTCACAGTCTACTCATTGAGACGTCTACTTTTATGTTAACAGTTTAACCCAGTAAGACAAGTAATACAGTTAACAACCGTGGGTTTTTATTAAGGCAGCTTGACTGACGGTACATAAATACGCTTAGTGTTTTTGATCTAGTATTTAAGAAAGAGAGCACTCGGCGACTTCCAGCGAACCTTAGTCATGATTTCAAATAACATTAAACTAATGCAAGGTTTCCTATAACTAATTCTCGGTACCCTGAGTTATACCCACATAATTTCTGTCTCACTGACCTCTGAACAGAATGACAACCGCAGACCTCTCGATGATGACCTGTACCATTATTGCTATATCTTTCATCAGTTCCGTCTGAAATCTGCACAATAACCGACGATTAGATGAATGTTATGTTTTATCGACTTCAGCTGAGCGTAGCCCTTCACACATTTTTTTTTAAAAAAAGAACCTAAATGTAAGTATACAACAATCGGTTTAATGACCAATTTTCCTTATAATAATGAAACATGGAGCAGAATGAGGCAATAGTGCACAGTTAGTAAACAATAATTTTTAATTATGAAAGGAATAAATCCAAACACGTTTATCACTGGTCATGAGAAATGATATAGCTAATATCGGGCACAAAAGCATGGCTCATTGACAAACGCAAGCAGTTGCGGGAGATTTTCATCACTGATGCTTGATCAAAACGACTGAGAACATAGATCTTCCGTTCTTTGCTATTTCACAGTACCTGCCATTTCTCAGTACTTCTCTGTTAAAGTTACGGTCACCAGGGGTAAACGAGACTGGGTATGTTGCGCTCTTGCTTGTACCACATAAACAGGGAAGAGGAGCCGCCGCCGTTCATATAGGACACATGCCTAATAACAGATGTCGCTGTCGCACACGTGCGCACATGTGCAGCACTTCCGCACGTCTGCACACTGTGCAGCGTTTGGCCGGCCCTGTAGTACACGAAGCACAGCTGTGATGCATGGTGTCTCAGTTACCATGATGAATCGGCACAAAGTGTCAAATTGTTCAGCTACATAGAAAAAATACAGTAAACATTTATGTACGCTATATGATGCTGTGTGTGCTTAGTTAAATGGTAGTATCTCTCACTGAGTAAAAGGCTATTTTCTTTTCTTTTTTTTCTTCTTTGTTGAATTTAGATTCCCCCCAGAGATGAGGGCGGGGGGGGGGGGGGGGGGGCAGGCTGGCAACAGTATAATATGCCGCTCTGCAGCCTACAGAAGAGTTTAAAAACATAATGAGTAGAGAATAAACAATAAAAACAGGTGATAAAACAGTGACTGGGTGAAACTGTAATACGGCGACAAATGGCAGAAGTTAAAATAGAAAAACAAAGAGCTGGTGATGCTAATTTAAACACATAAAATTAGACATAGACAATTAAAAAAAAAAACGTGGTGACAGTCTGGTTTCTGTTCGCAAGAGTTAAAAAAAAACAACATACCTAGTGATGTAAAAAAAATGGGACGTGCAACACTGACACATCACTAAAATACTGCACTATAAAGTAGACTCAGAGACAGACTGGAGGGGGAGGGGGGGTGGATCCGGCCAGAAGAGGGGGGGGGGAGGGGGAAGGAGAGGAAAAGCAAAAGGGGGAGCCAATGGAAGGAGAGGACACAGGAAGGGGAGGCGGCAGGGTGGACACGAGAAGGAGTGGGGAAGGCAGGGGAGGGGAAAGCAAAAGGACTCGGGGGAGAATGAAAGCCTATCCATAGTGCCATCTCCTATAGCTATTGAGAAACACACTGACAACTGAGTAAGGTAAGCAATTCACCACCAAACACTGTGCTTATATCAGTTTATTACATATTTACACATACTGTAAAACAAAGTAAATTGACTAATTCAAGGTATGCTATGCCTATGGAAATAAAAGATAATAAACTTCATTACAATGGTTTGACACTCGTTAACTATCGATAGTCATGCCCAGCAGTCTTGCAGCCTATAAATTTCAAATCTTTGGCACTGAAATTGATTGAGAAAATTAAGGTGTATAAGAGTTAAAAGCATAAACACTTGATGCAAATTTGTTTGTAGTGTGAATGTAGAAATTGAAGGGTTGGTGTGGAAAATCACTTTAACTCTGCCTGCAGTTACTGTAGGAGTGAATTAAATAGCTCTGCAGTTGATGGTGTCAGTTCCAAGCCTGGAGAAAGGTGGAGGGTTGTTGAAGTACAGAAGCCACAAAAGAATCGACATAAAATAGTAGGAGAGAGCCAGTAAAGTTTAATACCTTAGTTGCAATGATGACGATGATAATGATGATGATGATGATGATGACAATAATAATAATAATAATAATAACAATAATAGCGATTAACCCATATACACTCCTGGAAATTGAAATAAGAACACCGTGAATTCATTGTCCCAGGAAGGGGAAACTTTATTGACACATTCCTGCGGTCAGATACATCACATGATCACACTGACAGAACCACAGGCACATAGACACAGGCAACAGAGCATGCACAATGTCGGCACTAGTACAGTGTATATCCACCTTTCGCAGCAATGCAGGCTGCTATTCTCCCATGGAGACGATCGTAGAGATGCTGGATGTAGTCCTGTGGAACGGCTTGCCATGCCATTTCCACCTGGCGCCTCAGTTGGACCAGCGTTCGTGCTGGACGTGCAGACCGCGTGAGACGACGCTTCATCCAGTCCCAAACATGCTCAATGGGGGACAGATCCGGAGATCTTGCTCCCAGGGTAGTTGACTTACACCTTCTAGAGCACGTTGGGTGGCACGGGATACATGCGGACGTGCATTGTCCTGTTGGAACAGCAAGTTCCCTTGCCGGTCTAGGAATGGTAGAACGATGGGTTCGATGACGGTTTGGATGTACCGTGCACTATTCAGTGTCCCCTCGACGATCACCAGTGGTGTACGGCCAGTGTAGGAGATCGCTCCCCACACCATGATGCCGGGTGTTGGCCCTGTGTGCCTCGGTCGTATGCAGTCCTGATTGTGGCACTCACCTGCACGGCGCCAAACACGCATGCGACCATCATTGGCACCAAGGCAGAAGCGACTCTCATCGCTGAAGACGACACGTCTCCATTCGTCCCTCCATTCACGCCTGTCGCGACACCACTGGAGGCGGGCTGCACGATGTTGGGGCGTGAGCGGAAGACGGCCTAACGGTGTGCGGGACCGTAGCCCAGCTTCATGGAGACGGTTGCGAATGGTCCTCGCCGATACCCCAGGAGCAACAGTGTCCCTAATTTGCTGGGAAGTGGCGATACGGTCCCCTACGGCACTGCGTAGGATCCTACGGTCTTGGCGTGCATCCGTGCGTCGCTGCGGTCCGGTCCCAGGTCGACGGGCACGTGCACCTTCCGCCGACCACTGGCGACAACATCGATGTACTGTGGAGACCTCACGCCCCACATGTTGAGCAATTCGGCGGTACGTCCACCCGGCCTCCCGCATGCCCACTATACGCCCTCGCTCAAAGTCCGTCAACTGCACATACGGTTCACGTCCGCGCTGTCGCGGCATGCTACCAGTGTTAAAGACTGCGATGGAGCTCCGTATGCCACGGCAAACTGGCTGACACTGACGGCGGCGGAGCACAAATGCTGCGCAGCTAGCGCCATTCGACGGCCAACACCGCGGTTCCTGGTGTGTCCGCTGTGCCGTGCGTGTGATCATTGCTTGTACCGCCCTCTCGCAGTGTCCGGAGCAAGTATGGTGGGTCTGACACACCGGTGTCAATGTGTTCTTTTTTCCATTTCCAGGAGTGTATTTTCAACTTAATTGCGTTATGCAAATAAAGCAGCTACCAGTATCTCACGCCTCTGTAAATATAGTCTTATTGCTGAATGTGGCCATCAGAGGGACTGAACATAACAAGCAGGAATGCTGGAGCTTCCAGAATCTATTCAACCAAAACACAAACACTTTTGGGCATAACAGTTTCTATTGAATAAAACTTTTTGTGGTTAATACTATTCTTATAACAGCTAAATATAACAGTTTATGAATGGATAACTTTCTCCACCTCTGCACTTATGGCAATTCCTGCTATTATCTATCACTGCAACAGCACCAAAGAACTTACTTGTCAGGACTAAAGGCTAGCGTGTTCAGTTTCCAAGTCAAGACAAAGTTATTGTAGAAGTGAACAGACACAAGGATCGGGTATGCCTTAATCAGATTTGTTGCAAGTAATATGTCTCTATTTGTAACCAATAGTTAAATATATAGCATATTTACATAAAAATAGTATATATTACACCTAGATAAAAACCTAAAATAACTTACCCTGGTCCCAAAAGGAGCCCAAGATTCAGGAACACACATTATCAGTAAATTACCCGTAATAATTAAAAATTTGGTTTCAGATAAAGAACAGTTTAAAAAGAGTTTGAATGACTTTTTGGTGGACAACTCATCTACTCTGTGCATGAATATCTTCACAGCGATTGTTAGACTAGCTTAATAAAAATTTCAGTTTTGACAGTACTTGGTCACAACAGTCAATGGCTCTGAGCACTATGGGACTTAACATCTACAGTCATCAGTCCCCTAGAACTTAGAACTACTTAAACCTAACTAACCTAAGGGCAGCACACAACACCCAGCCATCACGAGGCAGAGAAATCACAACAGTCAAGATTAGGTATGTTGTGTATGATGATAAATTTATCAAAAGTTTATAACTTGGTTTCATTCTGACAGAGTATTAATTCTGTAAATATTAGCAGTTCCAGTTTATTGTAATGTGGCACTGCAAAACATTCAACTTCAGCTGCCAGGTAAATAAGCAAATTACAACTTTTTGCAGGGCAAGTCAATTTGTTGAACAGATACAGAAGTAGAACAAGTTATACACATAAAACAATAATCTAGTGTTTTGTGCCTTGTTTGTGCAGTTGAAATAGGTAGGACCAAAAAGCAAGAGGAACAAATAGCTCTAAAAATAAATGAGACTTTGGTGACAAGTGCATGTTGTGTTGCAAATCACTTAAACAAGTACTTTGTTTCTGTTACTGACAGCTTGGGGTTTTCAGGTTCAGTAAACAGTGCAATGGAGTACCTGAGACCATTCTTTACAAATAACTGCAGTAAAATGGCAATGACACTCAAATCTTACAAAGAAGTGGCATTCATCATAAAATCCTTAACATCTAAGTATTCTAGTGGTTATGGTAATATATCTACGAAGTTAATCAAGGAGTGCTCATGCAAGGTGAGTTCTGTCTGCAGCTATTTGTGTAATCAATCTCTTATCAGTGAAACATTTCCATGCTGGCTAAAATATAAAGCCTCTTGACAAGAAGGGGGAGAACGAGATACCATCAAACTATCAACCAATTTCACTTTTGCCAGCTTTTCCAAAAACATTTGAAAAGGTTGTGTTCAAGTGTCTCCTTAAGCATCTGACTACAAATAATATATTGTCCAAATCACAGTTTGGGTTTGTTAAGGGTTCTGATAGAGAGAAAGCTATTTACATGTACAGTGATAATGAACATAATGAATTATATAACAAATTAGATGCTACTGGCATTTCCAGTGATGTGTCAATCGCGTTTGACTGTGTGAATCACAGCATTCTCTTAAGTGAATTAGAATACTATGGTGTCACCAGCAGTGCTGTGAAATGGTTTGAGCCTTATTTAACTACTGTGACATGAAACAAAGGGTGTTGCAAAATATCTGTGCAGTAAACAGTCAGCCTTCATCTGATTGGGAATTAATTCCATATGGTGTTCCTCAAGGTTCCATCTTTGGTCTGTTGCTTTTTCTTGTGTGCATTAATGACTTCTCGCCAATTACATTACCAGATACTAAGTTTGTTTTGTTGCACATGAGACAAACATTGCAATAAGTAGGAGGTCAAGTACAAATTTAGAAATGGCTGCTAATCAAATTTTCACTGACATTAATAAATGATTTAGAGCTAATTCACTGTCATTAAACTTTGAAAAGACCCACTGGAACCTGTTAGATATTTAGTTATAGCATGTGTATAGCAAATCAAGCATGTGCATAGCAAATGCAGATCGAAGAGGTTGACAGGGTTAATTTTCTGGGATTAAAATTCGATAATAAATGCTGTTGGGAAAGGATTTGCAGTAAGAATGATGTCAGATGTAGTAGATACAAAAAACTTATATATTTTGCCTACTTTCATTCTAATATGTCATATGGGATCACATTCTGGAGTAACTTGTGAAGCTGAGCAACAGTTTTTAGAATCCAATAGCGTGTAACAAGATTCATTTGTTGTGTAAATTCAAGAAAATCATGTAGAAACCTGTTCAAGGAACTTTGAATTCTAACTATTGATTCTCAGTATACTGCATTTATTTTTAATGAAACTTATTGCAAGTAATATATCTCTATTTCCAACCAATTGCTTAATACATATTATCAGTACTAGGAATAAGAACAATCTACATAAAAACCTAAAATCACTTACTTTGGCCCAGAAAGGGGTCCAATATTCAGAAATACACATTTTCAATAAATCGCCAGCAACCATTAAAAACTTGGTTTCAGATAAAGGACAGTTTAAACAGAGTTTGAAAGACTTTTTGGTAGGCAGCTCCTTCTACTCTACAGATGAATCTCTTAACAGCAACTGTTAGACCAGCTTAAGTAAAAATTTCAGATTTCAATTTTGACAGCAATAGGTCACAACTGACAAGATTAGGTATTTTGTGAATGATAAATTTATTAAAAGTGCAGAGCTGTGTTGCATCCTGACAGAGTATTAATTCTGTAAATATTAGGAGTTCTAGTTTACTGTAATACATTTACCTATTTTGACAGTCTGCTGATAAATGATCAGGGTAGTGAGTATTATATTCAGATGTTTTACGTTTTTTTTATGTTATACTTTCTGACTTGTTTCACACCCAAGAGAAGCATCTCATTTTTGGGTCTCTGGAACGAAAACTGAATCTAATCTAATTCCATTTCACTATAGTAACAGAACTTTCTAGGTAGTAGTCCTACTGTTGTGTTGTCATTGCCAAGTCCTGCAAACATTCTCTAGGCCGTGTAGTAATTTTGCTACAAGTGTCATATCAGAGAATATTCGAGCACTTATTCTACATTCCTTTCCCACAAAATTGAATACTATGTGGGGGTAAGGTATTTATTTATTTTCATCTACACCAGAGCATTCACATGCAGTTAATGGCTTCATGACTAATTCTGTAACAACTTTTACATCGGGAACTGACAAAATGTAATTGTGGGAGTGACGTAATCAACTAATTGATATATGACGAGTGCAGTGTCTCTCTAATTTCTTATGTTCTTTGTTGCATCCTGTTCTGGTTTGATTGCTAATGTGTATACCTGCGTCTTTTGTATTTGTGCACAATAAAGTGTGATTTACACAGAGGAGAAAAAAAGTCATAGACTAGCGATAGCGGTAGTATCACGTATACAATTTATAAAAGGACAATGCATTAGCAGAGCAGTCACTTGTATTCGAGTGATTCATGTGAAAAGATTTCCAACCTGATTGCGGCCACATGAGGGGAATTAACAGACTTTGAACATGGAATGGTAGTTGCATCTAGATGTGCAGGACTCCATTTCAGAAATCATTAGGGACTTCAATACTCTGAGATCCACAGTGTCAAGAATGTGTCAACAGTACCAAATTTCAGGCACTGTGGGAGCTGGTGTTGGCACCAGATTTGCGTGGGCTGTGTTTACATAGAATTAACTTGCTCCTCTGGTTCAACTGGACGAATCATTGAATGGAAATGGTTATGTTCAGCTACTTAAAGACCATTTGCAGCTATTCATGTTACAAACAATGATGGAATTTTTATAGATGACAGTGCACCTCATCACCAGGCCAAAATTGTTCACCGTTGGTTTGAAGAACTTTCTGAACAATTCAAGTGGATAATTTAGGCACCCAGATCGCCCAACATGAATCCTTTCAAACATTTGTGGCACATAATTGAGAAGTCAGTTCATGCTCAAACTTGTGCACCAGCAACACTTGCAATTATAGAGACAGCATGGTTCAATATTTCTGCCGGGCACTTCCAATGACTTACTGAGTCCACGTCACATGGTGTTGCTGCACTACTCCGGGTAAAAGAAGGTCCAACATGATATCGGGAGCCATCCCATAAGTTTTGATACCTCATTGTATTACACCATTAGTCTGTCAATGTATTTTATGTTTAGGAGATAGTGCCCTTTCATAATTTGTGAACCCAAAGAAGAAATTCTACTCTCTTGGGTAGGTTATCTGCTGCAATTCATATAGATAAGTACAGTCATTAATACCTTTCATAATGTTCTATATTCTGTCAGTGGCGCCATCCAGGTCATTAAAAATGAGATTAAGGTTCTACAGTGCCCACCTCTCGTGTTTCGACCGCTAGATTCCATGCCACACATTGACCCATTTTGGTACATGATGGTTTCAACCTCTCTGGTCATGACACAGTGATATAACCACATAACAATGCTTTGCACATAATTACAACAGTATCGTAAGACATCATATTCAGAATGAACATGTTTCCAGTCATTTCATGTCCCCTGGTACCACATGTGAGATCAACAGAAATATCCACTCATCAGCTTTAACAGTCGTCCCACACTGTATTGGCAAGTTCAGGCCCCACAGTTTGCGCCCAGTCAATTGAAAATTTAGTTGCAGTAAATGGAGTGCATTTTCAAACAACAGCATATTTGTTATACTTTTGAATAGTTCACTTTAGTGATCAGTAATTTTGATCAACGTGTTACGTCAGTAATGCTGGACATTATATTATGAGCCTCCCTGCACCAAGCCTACAATACTCTCATGGTAGTGATAATTTCACACTGCAACAAAATCAGTGGGTCAAAGGCTCATGCAAATCCTGTGCCATGAGAGGCATGATGACATGATACCATCTGAATTCTGGAGACATCTGCATGGAATGATTACAAATTGGGATGCTTTGCTGTTACACATTTGGCAGCAACAATTGCTACCAAAGTGAGATTAACTTTAATTACTCAGGAAGGGCAGCCATTATACTAGTTACCAATAAAGCACACACCTTGCCCAAAACATATGCCACAATGGCCACCATGATAACTTCCATTCACTCTGAAGAGAGCCGAACCATCCCAGACCGGCCCAACATGCTGCTGCCTAGCCACCATGCCACCTCCACCTGAAAGTCACAGTGTGTTCTCGAGGACCAGTGAACTCTCCATACCACTGTCAAGAGGCTAACTAAGCAGCTGAAAATGTTGCAACTATGGATCATGACATCTGAGAGCAAACGGACCCACTGCAAATGCCCACAGTGGCCTCATAGCCACGAGACCACTCAGACTAATGTTTGCTGTTCCACAGACATTTTTGTCACCTGGCAACTAAGTGCAAGAAATCATGCTTGCACCTCAACGCCGAGACCCAATTTGGTTCAGGTGCAACAATAGGACACCCACCTACAGCACCTACTGTTTAAGAACAGTCAAAAAAACAGTATAGGAGTGCTCAGCCTACCACTTGTATCAGCATGACTCCAAAGCTGCCGTCTACTAAATGGCTACACAACAATGCATCACAAACGTTGTTCGTTACCAACCACTATTCAAGGCTAGTGTTATTAATCAAACAGGATCAGAGATCAACACACTGCTGAATACATTTTACCCAGATGCAAAACAACACACTATGGCCAATTTAATGGCAGTTAACAAGTCTGTCATATGTGCATATGGTCACAAAACGTTTGAGGTTGACAATGATCTCTTTGAGAACTGCAAGTGGTCTTACACATTAAACAACATTGCTCAAACTATTTCGGGTGCTGATTTCCTCACACAGGCTGCCATGACCACCAATCTACCAAATGAATGACTGATAAACTCCATCAGCAGTCACACTATTGTTGCAGTAAAGGGTTATTCATCAAAGTACACAATGCCCAGGGTGTATAATTTAAGTGCTAACACCTCAAATGGCCATCGTCATTACTGGGAGTCCTACTGCCACAACTTGAAATCACACCTCCAGACCATGAGAAAAGATTACGTAATAATGAGGTGTGAAAGAATCAAGTTACATGAGGATAATGTGGTGTTGAAGGATACCCTACTGGAAATATAAGGCCAACTCCAAGTGGCCCGAAAAACATTAGAACAACATAGAACACCTTTGCATTGCATCCATGCTCTGCACACAACTGTGTCCATGGATTAACAGTGGCCCGTAAAACTACAGGGCAGGATCACACATACTACGATGCACCATATCTGTACCAAACCTGGTCTGTAATTTCGTCATGAGCCCATACCATTGTGTGAACATTACTACCACCGATTTCCAGTGGCTACACAATGGCACCGGGGGAACCAACACCCCACACCCATCCCCCTCTATCTGCTACCAGTGGCACTCCTCCCAACCATCATTCAATGGTACTGGCTGTGTCACTGACTGCAGTTACATGTCCATCATGCCCAGCCACATACAAGCTGGCTGTGTGGTCAAATTCAAACTCCCTCTCATTTTTTAGGCAGAGGAGGGCGGGTGTTGTGTGGGAGTGACATAATCAACTAATAGATGTGTGACAAGTGCAGTGAGTCTTTAACTTCTCATGTTCTCTGTTGCTTACTGCTCTGGTTTGTTCACTAATACACTGTTATTCCCTGTATGTATTTTATATGTAGGGGATGGTGTCCCTACATGGTCCCACATTGCACAGTAATTCATACTGTAGGCTTATACTAAAATGTACACAATAAAATTAACAAATGCATATATTGGGTAAACGTTGCAACTGAACATCTTTTAGAAGCCACTTTATGGACCTAGGGAATGTTACATGTAAACACTCCCTAGTGGTGTTTCTGGTTAACAGGAAGAGTGCATTTAGGATGACGTCAACAACTCATAATCACATAACTAGAGGAAGTAATAATTTCCATATCATCTATGTATCTCTTTTTAGAGTTCAGAAAGGAGTTTTATTTTCGGGTACAAAAGTTTATAAAAGGTAACCAGTGGGCTGCAGGCAGAAAACTGAACATTTGCAAATATTTAAAAACCAAAAAAAATAACACCTCATTAGCTACTCTTTCAACGATTTGTCAGAATATTTGAAGTGAAGCATGTAAATTCCATTAAAAATTAAGCACACTGTTTCATATAGATACATGACAGTGGCAAGACATCAACTTCTTTAAAACGTGTCAACTGAGGGAAGAGAAAGGCACTTGTTTCATTATTTTCACTTTTGTATAATAAATATATTTTTGAGAGGTATGTCCCAAAATTGAATGCAGTGTGAGATTACGAAATGCACAAGTGCAAAGCAGGCACATTTTACTGTTTCTGTGTTGATGTCTTTACTGAGAATACTAAAAGCTTAGAAAAATTGCTCAGTCCATTTAATGACTTCTCTTTATGTAGTCCTTCTGTCTAGTACTATCTGTCAACATACTCTGAGGAATTTTGTGGTTGCATTTTTATGTTTGTATCAACAATCAGAGTTTTGAGTTGATAAGAACAGTATATTAGTACCACCAGAAAACATTACCAACATACCTTTCTGCATACTTATGGACAGACCATTGCAATGTATAATAAACAGAATTGCTCAGAGTTTAAAAATTCAGGAATTCCTTGTCTTACTACTTGCTCCTTTGACCAACACTTTCACCATTTGTTTGATGATTACCACTTTTTTTGACTCTGTTCAAAAGATGTGATATGAACCAACAACTGCATTTTCCCCTAATTCTATAGTACCATAGTTTCTGAAATGTAATGTATGGCTGCCAAAGTTTGTGAGCTCAAGGAATAGCCTGTTTTGTGTTTTACTTCATAAAGTGCACTATAGAATTAATAAATATGAATATCAAGCTCCATGTATCAATACCCTTTCTCAAAAGAGAAACTTTTGCAGACTCAATAAGCAATAACTTCTGAAGAAGCTCTACAAATCAATAGTTGTTGCACTAGCAGCTAACCAACCCACACTAGTTTATGTGGCCAGCTGGTACAGAAACATGGAATATCATTTAAATTACTCTAGTACAGGAATAATTTGCTAACAATTAATGAGAATTCTGAGGATTGTTAACAAGATTCCTTTATTATGTAAAAAACACACATGATAACTTGAAATGAACTTCCAGTGTGCTATACTTTAAAGCGACCATTGAAACAAAACACACCACAGTAACTCCCTGTGAGTTTCCAACAGTTCTGTTACAAAAGTCAGCATGCAATTTGTATGTCTATCTTCCTTTGCCTTTGCCTTTTAATACATGAAAAAAAGCATTGTTCACTGAAATTCTAAGACAGGTAAGTTATTTTGAAGAAAGTAACTTCTTTTGTGATGCACAATATCACCTTTAGAAGGGCAGGTCAGTGATAGTAGCAGTGCTTGACTTAGTTACAAATGTAAGTCAGGGTTTTGAAGACAAAAGAGTCTATAGCACTGGTACCTTGTGACCTTAGTAAGGTATTCAATTGTACCTAATGTAAGGTGGTCCTCAGCAATGTATAATCATATGGTGTTGGGGGAGTGTTGAGCAAATTCTTGAATCCTACCTGAATAGCAGACAGTAGATTGCATCAGTGCAGGGAGCAGACTCATTGTCCACAAGTTGAAATAGAGTGCACCATAGCAGCCCGTAATGGGGCCTTTATTGTTCCTGATTTTTGTTAATGACATAAGCACCAATGGACACACCTTGCAGTTTGCAGATAATAACATTTGTTCTCAAAAAGATAGAGTGTCGGTCAGTCTTTTCAACAAGTAGAAGCCCCATTAAGCAAAGGCAATGCCTAGTTTACTATGAACAAGATGAAAATTAATGAATACAAAACACAGAGAATGACACACAGCCTTATTGATACTGGAGCACTGGGTGGCACAGCAGCCATTAAACTCATGGGCTTTTTCATTGATACTACATTAACGTAACAACAGCACACAAAAATTGTATATTCCAAACTTTCCTGGGTCCTGGATCTCCTGAGGAAATTAAAAGGTACTAACAGTTTACCCTCTAATGTTCCAAAGCTGCTCTTGACATGGGCTGCTGCTGTAGAGTCACTCTGCAAGCTGCAAGAATATACATTGTTGTACAAAGAAATGCAAAAAAAAAAAAAAAAAAAATGACCATGTAAACCAATTGTTTCTAGATTAAGAGTTCTGACTATTTGTAGACAATGTTTATTCAACTGCCTTGCTCGTACAAAAATAAATCATGAGCACTACTGAAAGAAAAATAAATCTCATCAACATAGCACTGGTAATAGAGTCAGCAAAGAAAGCCCTGGATGTTGATTAACGAAAACACAAAAGGTATCCACATGGTGGCTTTCAAACTGTTGAATGCGCTATCTAAGGGTATCCTGGAACAACCAATGGAGCAATTTAGGACAAAAATTTTGCCTGAACTATGCAGCATGTTCTAGTACTGATTTCATAGTTGTCTTATCATTGTGCAGTATATCATAATGTATTTGTTCTCTTTAGTATATTTTATAGTATCAGTTTTAGTATCATAATTTAAATTGCAGTGTTACATTCATTTTATCGTAGAAATACTACTGTGATCTTGATGCATTCTGTTCAGCTATGGCTGGTTAAGAGCACAGAGCTGGTAATAAATGGACATGATGTCAGACTGCTTTTTGATGATAATAAGCAATGTTATCCAAACCACAGGATTATTTGTGTGGCTCTGTGTTATAATACTGCAAATTTCAGAAGGTGTGAGTGGGCAAGGAAAATGTTATCTTGGGAGCAGCACAAAGCTTTTACAATGACTGGGTACAGAAGGATTGATGGAAGAAGAAAGTTTGTCATGAATGTTCATGAAGTGATTGTTGAATATTTCACCTAAATTTTTTGCTCAGAGGAAACAACATCTTCATTCTTAATGCATGTTATTGATTGAGATTTTTTCCTTTTTACCAACAGTCTCATACCGCCTTTGATTTATTACTTGAACTTGAGTATAAACTGCCAGTTGTACATTCTATAGGCTTCACAACAGACTTGTTCAGTTTAAAATAGTTATTAAATAACTTGCTGTCTGTAGTTTTACTGTAAGAATATAGCAGTCTCTTATTTCCACAAAAGGTTTGTATTCCTGACATCTGCAGTTTATTGCTAGACATTTTGCATATATTTGGCTTAGATCTAAGTTTGATTGGAAATGCTACATCTTAATGTTTCTACAGAATACTCAAATTCTTGTACCTTACAGTCAACATCACAATCACAATGTACACCCTTCCATCCAGCTTCATGGAGCACATGTGTGAAAGTGAATACTCTATATTATTTTTGATGTAATGCTTCATACTTTCCTGGCAATCTGTCGACACCTTGAGGGGTCAGGCATACTTCCAGGTATCAGCCCTGCACTGCATGTCTATCCTCCTGCTGTTCATTTTGCCATCCCTCGGAGGATATGTCTGGGTTAGTTTTGGGAATGTGTTCTGAAGTTTTAGCCCCTGACATCAGAACAGTCCCTCAACTGTTTTTCTTTCTTTTTTCATTTGCCATCTCCTACCCTTCCTCTGCTTCAACATTTGAGATTCCCCTTTGTTTCTTCTTCCTCCCAAGTGTAACAAGTTGTGTGTTATTCCCAACCTCGGGTCGATACATAGGGTTCGCACGTATCCCCTGGTACATGACAGGCCCAGGGAGGGGTGACTGGCTGAGCTCTTACCTTCCCAAATTGCCAATTTGTCACTCTATCCGGAGTTTCGAAGGTGTGACCTGAGGTTTGAACAATCACCTAAGACAAGTGAGCCCCCCTTGGAGGGATCCCAGTTTGAAGGAGCAGGCCATCGGAGATGCTGGGAGTCATGGGAGATTTTCTCACACTGAGTCAATCATCATTTCAGTCTACATCTTGTACTAAATGTAAATGGAATGAAGATGAAGTTTCAAAAAGTCTCCCAGCAGTACGTCAGACCTTCATGGTATCACATACTGAAGAAGATCAGTCCTTTGTTACTGTTAATGTGTTTATTATTCAAAAAGGTGTTGATGCAATTGCAGGCCCTGTGAAATCTTGCTCCCATTTATGCAATGGAAATTTGCATTTGGAGTCTGTGATTTCACGTCCAACAGTTGCTTGCAGCTTCACTCCTCACAGCCATCCTGTTCATGTTGAGGCCCACTGAATGCTGAATTCTTTGCATGGCGTTTTTTACACTTGGCTGCTTGGAGGTTTGACTGAGGGAGAATTCCAAACTTACCTCTCTGATCAGGGCATCACTGCAGTCCATAAGCTAATGAAAAATGTTGATGCAACATTAGTGCCTACATGTACTCTTTTACTCGTGTTTGATTGAGTACTGCTTCCACCAAAGATCAAAGTAGATTGTGAAGTGAACATGATCCAACTGCACATTCCAAACCCAATGTGTGGGCACCAGTTTCAACATTACAACCAAAGTCACATTTCCTGTTGAAACATGACCAAACGCTTTATTTGTGGTAGGGTTGCTCAGAAGGGTGATTGCCCACACCATCCTCCGTGCTGCATCAATTGCAACAGTGATCATCAGCCTCATTCAGAGAATGTCCCATATATCTTGATGAGTGGGCCATCCAGGAGATCTGGTAGAAGGAAAAAGTGCCTTACCCTGTTGCTTGCAAGTTGTTGGCTAGACAAAAGCCCTGTGTTTCACCATCTGGCACTTACAGTACCAGTCTTGCTATGCCTCGCTCCATGAAGGACCTTGCCACCCAGTCTTGCAGCTTCAAATTCAGCACTGCAGTTGTAAATTCGCCAAGCATTGTGGTAGCATAACCATTTCCTTCTCCTCCAGCTGTGCAACAAATCATCAAACCTTCACCTCCTGCAGTGAAACTACCTGCTACACAACTGGTAGACTGGAAAGGAGAAAAGGAATACTCTCCTGATGATTTTTTATGTAACTCCTGCCAGCAAAGTTCTGAGTCTTCTTCTGCCAACCACAAAAATTCTAAGAAATCAAAAAAGGCAAATGGTTTTCTCCTTCCCTGACTCAGAGCTCCTCTTCAATGGTGTCACTGCATTATACCCCTACCTAGCTGACCTACATTTCACTAGTGCACACTGCCTACCATTTTCCTTACGTAGAATCTGCAGGCCAACTCAGTGAGAATGCCAACACCTCTGTAGACCTCATGGAACAAGATCTGCCAGCCTGTGCACCCTGTAACAGTGAGTCTTCAAAGGCTGGCACTCAGCAGCCACTGAGGTGACAAACCATTTTTTTCCTCATCCCCTTTCACCATTATGACCCTCTTCCAATGGAACATTCATGGCATTAGATCCAAGGAGGAGGAACTATGGCTGCTCTTGGAATTGTAGTGTCCACTCTTTCTCTGCCTCCAAGAAACAAAACTGCATCCTTGGGACTGCTTTGACCTTCCTACCGAGGACAGAATTCCATCTCATGCTGCTCATCTGGGATGACGTTCATAGCCATACCATCTTACTGCCAGCTGTTGCAGTCCACATTAGCCTTCCTCGTTTCACATTTTCTCTTTGCAACGTATACATCCCTCCATCATTTGGTGTCACCAGGACAAACTTCCTCCAGCTTACTGATCAACTCCCTCACCTCTGCTCAGTGTCTTTAATGCACACTGTTCCATTTGCAGCTCTTCCTGAGTCTGTCAGAGAAGTGAATGCTACAATGCAGCCTCTGCCTTGAGGGAACTAGATCATTCTCTCACTTCATCTCGATCTTCCACCCTCTTGGCTGACCTCAATCAACTCAACCTCTCTATTTTAATAATGGAGCACCCATGTTCCTCTCATACTCCACACACGCCTATTCCCATTTGGACCTGTTGTTGTGCAGTGCCCAGTTTGCCTGTCATCTAGAGTGGTCTATTCTCTCTAATATGTACTCAAGCATACATCTCCCATGTGGTATCTGTTTGCTGACCCCTATCCCATCTATGTGTAGACCCAATTGGCAGCTTTCTAAGGCCGATTGGAGGTTTCAGTCCTCCCTGGATACCTTCAAGAAACATTTCCCCAGTTGTGATGATCAGGCAGAGTACCTCGTGAACATTATCCTTACCATCATAGAACATTTCATACCTCGCACTTCATCTCTACCGCGCTGTGCACTGGTCCCCAGGTGAACTGAGGCATGCTGCGACATGAGTTGTGTGTGAAGACCTACTCTCTGCAGTTTTAACCATCATGCTATGATGTCGAACTGTTTTCATTGTAAACAGTTTCATGCACAGTGTCATTGCATTCCTCGCTATAGCAAACAGCTACCTAGATTTCATTTACTAGTTCTTTTAACATTTGCACTTCCTCTTCTGTCGTATGGGGGCAGCCTCAATCACCTATTTGGGACTAAGGTCCATTCCCTGATTTCCAGAATGACTGTAGGAGGTGATGTCATTGTAGACCCGCTAGCTATCTCCACCATCTTGGGCTGCTATTCTGTGGCAATTTCGAGATGCACCCACTATCATCCCACCTTCCTCCCGCGGAAATGAGTTGAGGAGGCTTGGGTGATACCCTTCTCCTCTCAGAGTAGTGAATGCTACAATGCAGCCTCTACCTTGAGGAAACTAGATCATTCTCTCACTTCATCTCGATCTTCCACCCCAGGGCTAGAAGATGTTCACATTCAGGTGTTGCAGCACTTTTCTATCACAGGCAAGCACTTTCTCCTTCATACATACAATCGCATTTGGGCAGATGGCACATTTCCCAGATGCTGATGTGAAGTCACTATCGTACACATATCTAAGCCCAGTAAAGACAAACACCTTGCTTCTAGCTACTGCCCCATTTCTCTCATCAGCTGTGTTTGCAAGGTGATAGAACATATGATTTATGGCTGGTTCGTACGGTGGTTAAAATCTCACAATCTACTAACCACTGCACAATGTGGATTTCGAGTGCACTGTTCTGCTGTTGACCCGCTCATCACCCTCTCAACCCATGTCATTAACCGTTTTCTGACAAAATACCCGATGGTGGCCATGTTTTTTGATTTGTTGAAAGCCTACGACACCTGCTGGAGGACTGGTATCCTCTGTACTCTATACATGTGGGGCTTTCAATGCCACCTGGTCTGTTTCATTCAGAAATTTTTAAAGACCAGGTATACAAGGTACGTGTGGGTACATTCTTGCCAGACACCTTCATCCAGGAAAATGGGGTGCCTCATGGCTCCGTCATGTGTGTTGTACTCTTTGCTACAGCCATTAATCCTACAATGGCCTGTCTCCCACCAGATATCACTGGCTCTCTCTTTGTTGACGATTTTGCAATGTACTGCAGTTCTCCACATACTTGTATCCTTGAGCAGCATCTTCAGCAACATATTGATCGTCTTTACTCATGGAATATCGGCAATAGCTTTAACTTTTCCACTGACAAGACAGTTTGTATGAATTTCTGGCACCGCAATCAGTTTCTTCCACCATCTTTACATCTTGGGCTTGTTGCTTTTCCACCTATGAAAATCCTGGAGCTCATGCTTAACAGAAAATTTTCTTGGTCCTCCCATGTGTCTTACCTGGCTGTACGCTTTACCGCGTCTCCTGATGTCTTACATGTTCTAAGCGGTACTTTCTGGGGAGCAGATCGGACCACCCTCCTCCAATTGTACCAATCCCTTGTCCATTCGAAATTAGACTATGTGTGTTTCATTTATTCATCTGCATGTCCATCCATTTTACGCCATCTTAATACAACCAAGCATCACAGAATCTGTTTGGCCACTGGTGCCTTTTACACTAGCCCAATTGAGAGTCTCTATGCAGAAACTGCCGGACAACTGCTGTTATACTGGTGTGATGTTCTCCTCAGAATATATGCTTGCTGTTTTGTCTCCCATGCCTAGCCACCCATCCTGCACCTCCTTTTTCGATGACTCCCTTGACTGCCAGTATGGGGCGCATCCCCCTTCTCTGTTATTTCCCAGAGTTTGCTTTCGGCACCTATTCCAGCAGCTTAACTTCACACTCCCTGCTATTTTCAAGGTTGGTATGAACCCTTCACCACCTTGGATTACGTGGGGGCCTGTGTTTATTTTGGACTTCATTTACTTCCTAAGCAAACTTCTCCTGATTTGATCTATCGTAGTAAGTTTCTTAACCCTTGCACACAACATATTGACAGCACGTTTGTGTACAGTAACGGTTCTAAGACTGATTTTGGAGTCCTATGTGCTTTCATCATTGACACCGACCATTTTCGGTATTGGCTTCCAGAACACTGCCCAATATTTACAGCAGAGCTCTTCACCCTGTATCAGGATACCTAATACATCCAGCAAGACAAGTTTTTATTTGTGTCGTATTCCAATTCTCTCAGTGCCCTTCAGAACCTCTGTGTGCTGTACAAAGTCCATCCCTTGGTGCAATGGGTCCATGGAGGCTACCATTTTCTCTCTGTTGAGGGAGACACTGTGATGTTCATACAGTCTCCTGGTAATGTCAATCTGATGGGAAGGCTGCTGATGCTGCTCAAAAGGCTGCAGTCCTCCAACCTCAGTCCGCTAGCTCTTCCAACCCTATGGATGATCTCTATGTTGTCGTCCATTGGCAAGTGGTGTCACTATGGCATCATGAAAAAATGGCTCTAAGCACTATGGGATTTAAATTATGAGATCACCAGTCCCCTAGAAGTAGAACTACTTAAACCTAACTAACCTAAGGACATCATACACATCCATGCCCAAGGCAGGATTCGAACCTGCGACAGAAGCAGCAGCGCAGTTCCGGACTGAAGCGCCTAGAACCACTCAGCCACAGCGGCCAGCTTGGCATCACCATTGGAGCATTCTTCATGGGAACATCCTCCGGGGAATTAAACATCTCCCAGTTGCTTGGCCAACCCCATCAAACGAGGATATCGTTTTTGCTAGGTTGCATATTTGGCATTGTTGTTTTAGTCAGTGCTATTTGTTAAGTGATGGTCCCCTGCCACTTTGTGCTCACTGTTGTCAACCTTTGATGATTCGCCATTTCCTGACCAAATATTCTTGTTTTTACCACTTACATTCTCATATATGTTTGCTTTCTGATTTGTAGGCTGTATTAGCAAAGGACACATGGGTTGTTGACCATGTTTTACTTTTTATCCTTCATAGCAACATGGCGAATGGCATTTCTTTGGTTCAGGACTACCACTGTCTCTACAGCATATTTTGTGGACCTTATTCTTAGCTTGCTTTCCATCAGTCAACTGGGCTTAATGTATAGTCTCTTTTGAGTTCTGTTACTTCTTGATATTCTGAGGTTATGACATGGGAAGGTATGACCATAGTTGCTTTTGTGACCTAAAACAAATAAAACACACACACACACACACACACACACACACACACACACACACACACACACATATTTTACAAGCTTCCCAAAATCTAAAAACCTGACAATCCTAGATCTCCCATTGAGTGTTGCCATCCAACACTACCGATCTCAATGTCCTTCTGACATAAACCCACTACTTCATTCCTTCTAAACCTTACCAATTACATCCTCACACACAAATACTTCTTTTAGAGGAAGGTACACTGCCAGGAAAAAAATCTCAACACCAAAAAATTATTAATGTAGACATGCATGCACTGTGTTGTACAACTTCTTGATGTCAGTTTATGGGATGGAGCTCCATGCTTTTGCACTTGATCAGTCAACACAGGGACGGTTAGTGCTCCTTGTGGATGACACTGGAGATGTTGTCTTATGATGTCCCATATGTGCTTGATTGAATGCTGATCTCGTGATTGAGTAGGCTAATGCAACATTTCATCACTCTGTAGAGCATGTGGGGTTACAACAGTAGTACATAGGTGAACTTTATCCTGTTCAAAAATAGCCGGCCAGTGTGGCCAAGCGGTTAAAGGCGCTTCAGTCTGGAACCGCGCAACCGCTACGGTCGCAGGTTCGAATCCTGCCTTGGGCATGGATGTGTGTGATGTCCTTAGGTTAGTTAGATTTAAGTAGTTCTAAGTTCTAGAGGACTGATGACCTTAGATGTTAAGTCCCATAGTGCTCAGAGCCATTTGAACCATTTTGTTCAAAAATATTCGCTGTAATGCTGTTCATGAATGGCAGCACAACAGGTTGAATCACCAGATTGACATACAAATTTACAGTCAGGATGCATGGACTAATCACATGATTTCTTCTGGTGTCATACAAAACCGTACCCCAGATCATAACTCCAGATGTAGGTCCTGTGTGTCTAGCACATGAACAGGTAGATTGCAGGCACTCAACAGGCATCCTTATAACCAACACGCATCCATAAGTGGCACTCAGGCAGAACCAACTTTCATCTCAAAACACAACAGACCTCCACCCTGGCCTCCAATGAGCCACTTGACACCACTGAAGCCACAAATGACAGAGATTTTGGGGTCAATGGAAGGCACATTACAGGGCATCTGGTTCAGAGCTGTCCTTGAAGCAACCAATTTGTAACAATTTGTTGTGTCACTGTGGTGCTAACTGCTGTTGAACTTGCTGCTGCAGATGCAGCACAGTTCACCTGAGCCACACACCGAATATGATGGTCTTCCCTCTCAGTAGAGACATGTGACCATCCAGAACCCTCATCTTCTTGTGACTGTACTTTCTTGTGACCACTGCTGCCAGTGATCATGTACAGTGGTTACATCTCTGCCAAGTCTTACTGCAATATCACAGAAGGAACATCCAGTTTCTCATAGCTCTATTACATGAACTCGCTCAAACTCAGTGAGGTGCTGATAATGGCACTTTGTTGCCTTAAAGGTGTACTTGACTAACATCAACTCATTATGTTTAGTCCTAAAGGTCTATGGTCATTACAGCGTGTGTTTAATGAAACCTGATTTGCATCCTCATAGTGGCACTACTAGTGGCCGTCTTATGCGACAGTGACAGCAATATGCAGTTAACAGTGCGCATTATATAACTTGCTATACAATCACCAAAACGAATTATACTGTCCAGTAAGATGACACTTTGCATTTACATATGTGACACATGGGTGTCATGCACATGATGTCAGAGCACAGATTTTCACATGAGATATTAGGTCTTTGATATTTACCCTGGACTTTGACTCTGAATGTTATAGTATGTTTCTGAGAGCTAGGGTGTCACAGAACTTTCTGATGCATTGATGTTGTTCGTTTGGTATTACTTCCATGAGTCTAACACAACTCAACATAGAGATTTTACCTGGTTGCTCACCATTCACAGACTTTCACTTTAATCAACATAAGTACCTCACTAACAAGTTAAACTCTGCTTGCTTTGCATTATTAGTAGAGAGTGTAGCAGAACTGTCTACTTTGCTTACATCCATTCGGCTATCACCTATGGTCTAACCCTCTGGGGTCATAATAAGGCAAACGTGAAAAACCATATTCACCTTACAAAAACGGGCTGTTAGAATAATTTCAAACAGTACAAGGCTAACACCTTCCAAACAGTTATTGCAACACTTAAATATTCTACTCTTACCATGCCTTATATAAAAAAGTGTTGTTAATATAAAAATGCACATTGATAATTATAAAACCAACTAAGATCCTCATTCCTACAATACAAGAATGTGCAATGACATCCACATAAAAAGAGTAAACAAGGCTTTTAACACAACAACAAACCAATATTCAGGGTACTATTTTGTACAACAAATTTCCAACTCAGCTAAGAGAAATAAAAACATTGTCTACATTCAAGGAAACAATATTTAAATTCTTAATGACCAACTGCTACTACAGTATAAATGAATACCTGCCCTTGTAGCAAGTAACTACATTCATTTACTGTAAGTTAATAGTACCACAAATCAAATGCTTGTCACAGCCTCAGTGAAAATTTTTCTGAACAAAAGTGTTAAATCAATTATTTACTTGTAATGTATTTCATGTAAACGATCCTTCTCATACTTTTATATTGTTACAGTAATCAAAGTTGTACTGCCCAAAAATATTGTGATGGGTACAATGAACCATTGTAGTATGTAGGAAACTGTACACCCTTATCTTATTTTTGTTATACTATGTTCTTTGACAAAATCCATACAATGTACATTGTCGATGAATGAATAAACTACTACTACTAATACTACTACTACACAGAATGTTGATTTTGGGGGAGGGGTGGCTATTTAAAGACAGGCACAAGAACATTATGTGATTTATAAAATTACTTAATGTTTTTAAATTTTGCTAAGTTAGATTTCACTATTATGTGTGGACTTGCGGACTTTACTATTATCTCGTTTATGAAAAATGCTTCAGGTTAATAAATGATAAAAGCATGTGGAACATCATTACGTTTTTGTAATCTGAAATCCCCTATCTACAAGTAGGGCATCTATCCTGAAATCCATATTTTATGATCTTCAGTTATCCAAAATCTTAATTAGTGACTGAATTAATTAGGGAGAGTTGTTCTCTGATTCAGAAAAAAATATAGCAAAAAAATTATGTCTTCTAAGTTCAAAATCTTGCCGATATTAAAGCAAAATAGGCCATTCAAATTATGAGTGTCCAAACATTAATTCGCCATAACATTTAATTTCTGAGCCTTCTAATAAAAATATGCCATTTTAATCAGGAAGATAAATACAACCAATTGAACAATTTTAAATGGCATTTCACATAAATAAAAGTTTTACATATTCCTGTATATCTTACATATTGCATGTATGACAGCAATAAATACAGAATGAAAAAGTGAATGAATTTCAGTTATTCATGTGGGCAGAAAACACAACAGTTGGCGTATTTTACAACTTGCTACATCTCTTCAACCTCCAACTGAATTAAACAGACTGTTATTGACAATTAGCTTACTGGATAATTCAGTGGTCTATAAGAGTCTATTACATGTATCAAAATACATAAAAAAGAAACAATGTTACCGTAATGCTTTAAACTAATTTTCAAATCAGGTATCCTAAATAAATGTTACCTAACAGCTTCCTCTGGCCATCTTATGACATAAAATTTTACAAAATTTCTAAACATACAAGTGCATAGCATTATATGTACATAACTATAATATTTCAAAACACATTTATATCAGAGAACTTCATGGGCCATAACTTATTCTTCATATTTCCCAATTTTTTCACTGTGTTAACACAGTTCATTACTTATTATTGACACCATCTTCACAAAAACCACTCTCACGGTTTGCTGTAGGTCCTTTCTGTGATTTCTCCTTCAAATTTTCACTCACGTCCATTGTATTGTATTGTACTGATGCAAAGTGGTGTTCAGCATTTACAAACAAGGATAGACAAACAAATTTCCTAAATTAGTGCACTAGTAATTTCTATCTCTATATTTCTAGTAAGAATGATTATTCATTAATTGGAAATTTACTTATTATAAATGAACATAACTGTCAGTATAATGTTACACAGAAAATTTACAACAACACATGTATATAAATCAAATGAGAATGGAAGCTGCTTTATTTACTCAACTGGTCTCCTCTGACTCTGGCCAATTAACCTTCTCGAAATGAAGTTAGTGAAATACTCTGCATGTTTAATTCCTGTTAGAAAATAACAACATCGAAGAAATGAACTGTGCAGCAATTTATATTAAACAAGTCACTAAATAAATTAGTAATTCACATAGCTTCATTAAATAATTTTTTGTATTTTATCATTTTTTTTATAAAAGAATCACTCTGTTTCTGACAACAGTGCTGTAATGTCCAGCAGCTTCTCAACAAGTAATGTCATATTTCTTGGGCATGTCATCACAACGAAAGAACATTCTCTTGTATATCATTTCACTTTCCAATTTATCAATGCTCATTATACTGCTTATTTATTCCCTTACAAACATGTTGACTGAAGAGATACTTTTGCAAAAGAAACTATTACAAAGACAGGGTCCCTAACTATTGCTGTTTCATATATACTTCATAGTACTTCATATTCACTTTATATTTCACCAAATCATTATTATATACTTCTCCATTACATAATACATTGCTGCTTCATATATTTCATTCTGCTTGGCTTTATACACAAAAAAATGACTCTATTTGATAGTTCTCAACAGCAACCACCCACATTAACAGCAAGACGTTACTCTCTACCACATAGCAGAGAAAAACTTATTCAAATGATCACTTTATTTTCCTCGTGTCTGAAGAGCAAGTCTCTGACACACTTTGTTCTCACTGAAATTTAGTGTATGCAACATTTATTTTTACTGCAATATTCTTAATCTTGGTCTGAAAGAAAGACTTATAATATGGTACACACGTATTGAAAAGATGAACTTTCATACAGACAACTGAACGTAATTACATTTTACATTGGACCAATGGCTTTCTGGGTTAACTGCTTCTCAAAGCTAATTGGACCATCACAATTATAAACAATTCAAGAGTAAAAAAAAATTTTTTTTTGTACCATAAATATGTTCCATTAGGTGGGCTGTACTGAGTGAGCTAATATGAATGTTGTCTATTAGCCACATTTGCAGATATAGATAAAAAACTGAAATCCACTAGTAAGAGTAATTTATTTTTGCATTTAACAATTTCTCCTACAGTTTTACTTGTTTGACTTAGGTTAAGTGTTTCTTGCTTTATGACACTCCATGAAATATGAGCTGTGGATGGAGTCATTTTCCTTTCATGTTGAAGATTGTTGATAAAGTGAAGCTGGAATTAAATGTATCAGTAAAATCTGCGGTTAAGGGGATTGGTTCAGTTAACACCAAACAATTTTATACAAACATCTAATAAATTACATAAATGTGAGCTTTGCACTTTCAAGTAAAAACCATTTTTCATGCAGTTTCATTTACTTTCTGTTGGAAAATGCCTGGAAATTCAACTTTATGTTGACCTCTAAAGGCTAAATATAGGAGTGCTTGTTGTGATTTCATGAGTAATTTCAAAGAAACATATTCTAGTGCCCAAGAATTACCACATATAACATTACAGCCCTTGTTGGTTTATTGGTTTATTGATCCATCTTTAAGCAATTTTCATGCAGTTGATGTCGTCATTTTACATACACTATATAACTACAAAAAAAGTCATACGTTTTCAACATTCTGAATGAGTAAATATGTTTTATACTGCACACGTTTAGTAGTCATTAAACATAAATGTGTCATGCAGAATGACAAAAGGAGATACTGTATGTGTAACACAATACACATGCTAAGAAAAACATTTTAACAAATATAAATGAAACAGGCTTAATACATGTTAACCATTGGGAAAATGCATTATGTAAATAAAGCAGAGCAGCATGGTACAATGACATTTTCAGAAGAACTTATGTAATAGGGTGGTCATGTCATACAGCAGTTAGCTATTGAGTAAAAATACATTATGTAAATAAAGCACAACTGCATGGTACAATAACATTTTCAGAAGTGCTCATGTAATATGGTGGTCATGTCATACAGCAGTTTTAATAGATTACATCATTTTTATTACATACTGTAAATTCTTCTATTGTATAGGATGCTTTTTGTCCAAGCCACCTTTTTGTAATATTTTTGAAGACATTCAATGATACACTGTGTGCTGTAGGTGGTAGCATGTTAAATAATTGTATCCCTGTGTATGTGTAACTGTTTTGGGTTTTTTTAAGCCTAGCAACTGGTGTAGCATTTCCTTTGGTATTTACTGCCTCTGACATTTGGAAAGGCTTTAGTGTTAGTAGTATCAAACATATCAGTTCACACATATTTAATGCCTATGATTTTGTATCGTCTTACATACCAGACAGACATCTCCCAATTTGGCAACAAATAACAAATATTTCACTGAGAGAACATGCAAGCACATCTGCAGATGACAATGTTGAGAATCTTGGACACCAGCCAGAAGATAAGCAAACAGAAATTACACATACATTATGAGTTTGGCAATGTACTAAGACGGGTGCAAGGAAAACAATGAGACATAGAAGGAAACGAAAACAAACTGTCCTTAATAGTACAACAGTTCATCAATGGACACAGGCAGCAGCAGAAGACAGAAGAGCACAGCTATTGCCAAAAAGGCATAAATTAAATTAAGTATGCCAAATACTGGCAGAAAGCAGCAGTAGCTGTGAAGATCCTGATCATGTCCAGTATGTTGATTCCTTTGATGCTAACTTGTACACAAGTGGCTTTGAAAATATTGAAACAGTGCAGAAAGGTGACTTCATTGTAGTTAAGGTCCAAGATAAAACTGCCGCAAGTAGTCACAATTATTTGCTGGAGTGATTAAAATGTATGTTGACGACTGTGAAGTAAAATTATGTAAGACAGTAGTTTATAATACAAAATTTGCAGCTGCAGAAAAAGAAGAAGATACCTTTGTAGCGTCAAATGAAATAATTACCAAACTATCCAACGCACTAGGTCTCACTATGAAGACACGATTTGGTTCCGGAATAATATCACTAAACTCAGTGTGCACTAGTTTTATTATTTCTATCATTGTTACAAAAGTTGTTGCAATTTTTTGGTATTTATGGTCAAGTAATTCATTTATTTAATTGAGAGGTCCAATTAACACTGTAATATGGTCCAGGTTCCAACTGTTGTCTGCTACATACCTGCAGAGCAGCAAGTTATGTATTTAGCTTTTTCTGTGCTTTCTTAGGAGTCCTGGGGTGTAAAGGATGTTTAAATGCTTTGGTGCAGATGCAGGACAAGCTGGCCACAGTTTGCGAACAGCTGAAGGTACTTTTGGCTACAGTCAGCGATCCTGAGTCTGCTGCCTTGAGGTGTAGCAGTAGTGGATCATCCGATATATCACATGGGAAACTTCAGGTGTCACTTGTTTGACCCACAGGCTCTGCTACTGAGGCAGCCTCCAGATGGCCCAGCAAGGGGTGTCCGCCTTGACTGCAGTGAGAATTGGGGGTGGTAATGCTTTCACATCAGTCTTTCAGCACGGTCTGAGCAGGCAAATGGGGGTTGGGGTTTGCTGCGTATTGGGATCTCCACAGTTAAGTATGTTATAGAGCCTCGTAGAGAAATAGCATTCAGGGCCTGTAAGAAAGCCAATGTGTACTCAATATATCTGCCAGAAGGCCACATCCAAATTAGTGGAGGAAGCCTTGCATGCAGCTATCAAGCATGCAGGCTGCAGTCATCTGTGAGTTCTGGCTGCTTTTGGCACCAATGATGCCTGTTACATAAGTTCTGAGCCTATCCTCAGTTCATACCAGTGGCTCGTGGAAGTGGACAAGCCTGCTGGCCTCGCCTGTGGGGTGCAACCAGAGCTGGCAATTTGCAGCATTGTTTCCAGAGGTGATTGGGTTCCTTTGGTTTGGAGACAAGTGGAGTGTCTCAACCAAAGGCTATGTGATGATCTGGGCTGCAGATTTCTGGAGCTATGTTATTGGGTGGAGAGTTGTAGGACTCCTCTTGACAGGTCAGGGGTGCACTACACAAAGGTAGGAGCTACTCGGGGAGCAAGAGTATTTGTGGAGTGCACAACGGGTTTTTTTAAAGGCTAGGTGATAGTTTGTATTTGTATTTCCATTTTATTTGTCTCATAACATACATTTACAAATCTACTGATGATGCTGTACAGGAGACACATAAATTTTAGCCTTACGATGTACATAATTACACAATTCCCTACCACTATTTTTACCAGTACTGGTTGATATTGTTTTCTTATGATGTGATAGTACATTATCTTTACATATGTGTACAATATTATGCACAATGCCATAATATTAAACAATCACACTAGTCAAATGATGATTTCATCATTCATAAATTCCTCAGTTGAATAGTAGTATTTTCCACCAGGAGATCACATAGTTTTCTCTTTAGCGAACCTATCTCCATCGTCAGTACATCTCTACCCTTGAGTTTATTGTAAATTTTCAGTCCCATGCACTAGGGTGTCCATTGGTAGAGTTTCAAGAGCTGTTGTGGAAGCATGAAATTATCTTTGTGTCTAGTGATGTACATATGTTTGAAATGGTTTTCTTCCCTTAGCTCAGGTTTATTATGTAAAAAGATGATAATTTCAAATATGTACAGTGAAGGGATAGGTAATATTTTTAGGTTATTGAATAATGGGCGGAAGGATGTTCTGGGAGGGGCAGCACACATTTTTCTAAAATTCTTTTTTAAAGTAGCAGGATTCATGACATGTAGCTTGAATTTCCCCAAAAAATTAAACCGTATCTAATTACAGATTCAAAGTAACTATGGTTCATCATTGCAGCTTATGTCTGTTATACCAGATCCATTGCAAAGGCAAGGCTGTTTAATGTTGCAGTTAATAATCTGTATGTGCATGCCAGCTTAGATTTTTGTCCAAGTTTAGTCCCAAGAATTTAAAGGACTGAGCTTGGTCCATAACTTGATTTTTATATACAATACTGAAGTCACCGATTTTTGATTGATTGGTTCTAAATTGTGTAAACAAGGTCTTTGAAAAGTTAAGTTTATGGCCATTATGTTGAAATCATGTATCTAGGTTGTTTAGTGTGTTTATAAAACCATCCAGAATTTCTCCCACATTTTGTTTTTCAAGGAGTACGTAAGTACTATCAGCAAACATGATTGGCTAGGCACTGATATTAAGAAACTAGACTAAACTCCATCCGAACAGGCATTGGAAGGCCCAACGGTACCTACCGGCCACTGTATCATCCTCAGCCCACCAGCATCACTGGATGCGGATATGGAGGGGCATGTGGTCACCCCATCACTCTCCCGGCAGTATGTCAGTTTATGAGACCGGAGTTGCTACTTCTCAATCAAGTAGCTCTAAGTTTCCTTACAAGGGCTGAGTGCATCCATCCAAGTGCTAGCCTATTCCGACAGTACTTAACATCGGTGATCTGATGGGAACAGGTGTTACCACTGCAGGAAGGCCATTTGCATTGATACTAAGAGGTAAATCATTTATGTAAAAGAGAAACAATGTTGGCCCTAAGATTCAGCCATGAGGGACTCCTTGTGGTATTGTACCCCATTGAGATGTGTAATTTACGATGTTAGATGTTATGATTACCCTTTGCTTCCTGTTTGTCAGATAAGATCTGAGCCACTGCAGAGCATTTGGTCTGACGCCATATCTGTCTAGTTTATGAAGCAGCATGAAGTGATTCCCAGAATCGAATGCCTTTGAAAGGTCGCAGAAGGCACCTGCTACTTTGTTGCTTTTATCTAGTGATGAGCAGATTTTTTCAATGAATTCATTACCAACACTCATGGTGCTTTTCCCTTTTTGGAACCCATACTTGTTTTTAAGAATAAAACTATGTTTCACAATAAAATTTATTATATGGACAGCAGCTATTTTTCCAAATACTTTGTATAGCACTAGGAGGATAGAGATGAGGTGGTAATTTCACATACACTCTATTGATCCTTTTTTGTGCAGTGGTTTTACCTCTGCATACTTAACCACATCAGGGAAGTTTGCTTGCTCAAATGACTGATTGATTATTAAGGACAGAGGGTGTGCTATTTTATCAAATACAAATTTAATCACTTTGGTGGGTATTTGATCCCATCCTGGAGCATTTTTGTTTGTTAATGACAAAATAGCATTTTTACATCTTCAGCTGAGATTTTACTAAATATCACAAAGTGGTCACTATTATTGTTTAGGCCAAACCAATTCACACTGTTTTGATAAGTAATCACATTTACACCAAATTTTGTTACATTTATGAGAAACTTATTAAAACATTGAGCTATTTGAGAAGAGTTTGAAAAAGTAACGTTGTTTTGTATGTTTTTTGAAATTTCCTGGTGGTTAACTGTTGTACCTAATTCTGATTTAATAAAAGACCATACTGCTTTAGTTTTATTCTTATGTCCTAAAATGCGTGCAAGGGATAAGTCCCTGCAGACGCGCTATCCTCTGTGCCCACGGTGGCTCAGATGGATAGAGCGTCTGCCATGTAAGCAGGAGATCCCGGGTTCGAGTCCCGGTCGGGGCACACATTTTCAACATGTCCCCAATGAAGTACATCAACGCCTGTTTGCAGCTAGGGTGTCCATTTAATTATCATTTCACTTGTAATTGAATTAACAGCAGCTCTTACAGGCATATCTTGTACATGAAGAATAGAAATCTTTACAAAACTGACTCATTCCTCATATGATTTGTTCACTGCATGAAATAGAAACAAACACTTTAAGTATCAATGAGCACACTGTACCGTATAGTATTTATTATTGCAGTTTTGGACAACCTGTTTTTCCAGTTGTAAATTAAGTTTCTTACAAAATGCTTTCTTTAATGTGCACTCCTCTCATATTTAGTTACATGGGTAGCCACATTTTATGTTTAATGCCTTATTACGAAGCTTCTCTTCATCATTAGGGATTCTACAGTTGGCCAGTGAAAAGCTAAACACACTATGTAACATTACTGACCTAGTTATATTGCTGGTATTCTTTGATAATTTTGAAGTCTCACTCTCTGAAATTGGTTGGAGATTTAACCTAATATTTAAGTGATGGGCATGACACCATTGATTTAAACTTGAGATTACTTCACATTTCTTAGCACCAAAACATATAATGATGAATATTTACTTCTGCTATCAACTATTTTTATAGTTCGAGTAAACCAAGTCAGCTACTACGCTTGATGAACTCTAAACAGCAGCAGGTTCTTTCCATGATGAAGTCATCATTCAAGTCCACAAAAAATAGATCTTCACAAAATAGCATTTGATAGAACTCCGTCACTGAAGCTTTACTAACACTTTAATGCAGAGATGTTACATGGACATCTACAGCCAGATTTTCCAAACAAGTGCATGAAATAATCACACTGAGTGAGTGTAACAGTAACATCTGCTCATGTTAGTGACTTTGACATTGAAATGTGGAATGGATGAGTGCATGCTATGAATTTTTACAGTGAGATATTAAGATGAAAATAGCTAATCAAGACTCTGCCAAGGAGAAGTTACTGTAACAATTACTGGGAGCAAAATTCCTACTGCTATATAAAGAGGACAATGTCAAAATTAGTGGCAATGACATTATGGGAAGGCAAGTAATAATTTGGTTTATCTATGTGATAGATGATTGGGAAGTAAATAAAGTTGGGTGGAATATTTTATTAATACCAGATGCACTGCTGTGGGAATTTACCGAGCTTCTTGGAAATTTCACAGGATGGTAGTTTTCTTAATTGCCAAATTACTCTGATAAAATTATTTTCCAGTTCAGAAAAATTAGAGCAAGAAATTTATAACTACAGTTATAATGTCATAAACATACTTAATGGTCCAAATAATAATATTTTCTGGGTGGTGGAAACTTTAATTACGAATAACTTTTTAGTTAATGAATTTTCACACATAATAAAATGGTCACTGAAAGAGTTAAATGAGGACTTTCAAATAATTTATGTCATTCTGGAAATAAACAATTGTTACCTCACGATGTGTTTCTGCACATATGGCTTTTAAATAAAGATTTCTCTTAAAGGAACATGTACAGTGAGAAATTAACTATACCATTGGCATTAGCAGAACTCCAACCGATGAATAATGAATTTTACTGAAATGCCACTCAAATATGAATTTGGGTGCTTTATGTAAATGTGATACATCTACTACCAGCATAATACAAAAAGGAAGTAAGAAAGTTATGTGAGGAGTAGAGTTATAGCAAATTGCGTTATCCACACTTGCTAAGTTTCAAGTTGCTCAGCTGTACAGTGAAACATGTCTTCTACTGCCCCCACCTCAAAAAAGTGAATCTACAGTTCTCAAATCCAAAATAGTGCATGTAAATCAGTGTTTATGAACTTACTGTTGATTGCTTTAGTACTGCAGATAAGCTAGCTGGATTATGAAAACCACCAAATTTGGGAATCTTTAACCTAGCATACAGATGCAAGTTTTTGAGGTTAACACAATATTTAAAATAATAATAAAATGCTGTAAAATAATAACAGAGCACTTGCTTACATAGTACACAGATCTACAAAAGCAAACTTAGTGATAGTGGCATGCGAGCACAGTCATATTAATATGAAAAATATGGGAAAAAAGTAAGTAAACTATCCATTAATACAGAAGTAATTGCCATAGTTGTTACATGTATTCCACTGTAAGGCAAGGTGGTCAATGTATTTATGGAAAACTGTTGGCAGTTGCATCTGGAAACATAATTGTACCAAGCCATGAATACCTTTCTTCGGGGCTCTAAAAATATGGAAATCATATGGGGAGAGATTGGGACTTTACAGAGAAAATGTAAGGGTTTTCCCAGCAAAACATCTGCAGCACACACTATACAACCTTAGCAGGCATTTTATTGGCAGGTTGCTTCAACTATGCTGCAGAGTTTTGTCTGGGAAGCTTTCACACAACCTCCATACAATCCCAGTCTCGTGTGATTTCCATATTTTGGGAGCCCTGAAGAAAGACTTTCTTGGCCATCCGTTTGCTTCACACCAAGACGTGCACACACAGGTACAGTCATGGTTCTGTAGACAACTGCAAAACATTTTTCCATGAAGGAATTGACTATCTTGTCTCGTAGTGGCATAAATGTATTCACAGCTATGGTGATTACTTTTGAAATAATAAACAGTTTACTTACTTTTTTCTCATCAGTCTTGTTTTCATTTGATTGCCCATTATACATGGAGCTTTCATCTCATGTACTCTTCCGCAAGTTTTGTATCAGTGTAGCCAAACACACTACAAAAAAAGATGAATGTAACACGGTTCAGATCCCATGAAGAGCCAATCACAAAATATTTTGATTTCATTCATGACTTTTAAATTATTTTCTAATTCTGGTATGTTGACTCAATGGTAAATCTATAGTGGCAGATTCATGATTAGGTGGGGTTTCTTAATTAACACATACTAATATAACAATGAAAACAATAAATTAGTGATAAAATTATTTAATTAGATAGATAAAATATCTACTCACCAAGTGCTGGCAGAACACACACACAAAACTGTTGTGAGTGGCAAGTTCTCAAAGTCAGTGGCTCCTCCTCCAGGTAGAAGGGTTAAAGAGGAACGAAGAAGTGTGAAGCAAAAGGACTGGAGAGGTCTAGGAAAAGGAGTAGATTTTGGGAAAGTCACCCAGAACCATGTGTCACAGGAGACTTACTGTACAGGATGAGAAGGAAAGACAGACTGTTGATAACTGAATTGGACGAGATCTGAAAACCTGAGAGCTCAAAGGCAGAAGACAGGGTAATATGCGAGACAGAGGTTACTACTAAAACATCATGCATGAGTTAATAAGCATGAGAAGCTAAGTGCTTTGTACGTAACAGAGGTGGGGGGGGGGGGGGGGTGAAAAATAGATGTGAAAGACAACAAAAGATGTAGAAAACTAAAATGGAGTGAAGCAAAGAGTAGTTACAGTGAAGAAAAGCTGACAAGGAAGATATTAATGTAAATGAAGGCCAGGTGGGGGGCAAGAACCAAGGACATGTTGTAGTGCTAGTTTCCAAATGCGGAGTTCTGAGAAACTGGTGTCCAGTGGGAAGAATCCACATGGCGCACATGGTGAAACAGGCATCAAGGCCATGAATGTAATGTTGTAGAGCATGTTCTGCAACAGGATATTGTGAGTTGCCAGTACATACCCTGTGCGTATGACTATTCATTGTAATTGATAATTTGGTGGGAGTCATGCCAATGTAGAAGGTTGAACAGTGTTTACATAACAGCTAGTATATGACGTGTGTCGTTTCACAGGTGACTCTCCCTTTGGTGTTTTATTTATTTATTTATTTATTTTTTTTTTTTTTTTTTGCCAGTTACAGGGCTGTTATAGGTGGTGGTAGGAGGGTGCATAGGGCAAGTCTTGCAGTGGGGACGGTCACAGGGGGAGGAGCCATACAGTAGCAAGATGGCTGCACGTGGAGCAAAGGGTCTGACAAGAATGTTGCAGAGATTTGGGTAGGGGGGTGTTGGAAAGCTATTCTAGGTGTGGTGGGCAAAATGTCAGACAGGTCATCAGTTTAGGAAGTCTTGGCCCAGTCAAAGTAGCTGATTAATGTATTCCAGACCAGGATAATACTGAGTCACCAATAGTGTGCTCTGAAGGTGTTTTGTGGAGGGATCAGCAGTACCAAGACTGGATGCGATGGCCCGGGAAACCTTTTTAAATAGGCTGGTGAGGTAATTACGTGCAGTTATGGCTGAGGTGAGTATGGTGGTGTATTGCTGTAATGGAGTCTGCAACCGAACAAATACATGTGCCTTGGATGCCAAAGCTGTATGCAGTCCACAACAATCAATCTTTCCTTCTCATCATGGTACGTCTCCCCAGAGCCGCAGTTCTGGGTGACTTGCCCAAAATCTACCCCTTTTTTCTAGACCTCGCCAGTCTTTTTCCTTCACCCTGCTTCCTTCTCCTTTGACCCTTCTGCCTGCAGATGCAGCCACTGGCTCCAAAAGCTTGCCAATCGCAACAGTCTAATGTGTCTGTTCTCCCGCTGCTTGGCGAGTAGATTTTTTTATCTATCCAATTAAATAATTTTAACACATGCCACGATAGGTTTTTCCATGTGAGTAGTGCAAACCTTCCCTTCTGTCTACCCCCCCCCCCCCCCCCAAACACACAGAAATTCATGAGACCAATTTCTTTTACCAGTTTCTTTGGTTTGGGTGGCAGTGGGGAGCAAGGACATAACTGACAAAATACACATAAAACTGGACGTTATATAAATCCATACTGGAGATGCTGAGTCACAGATAGGTACAACAAGAAGAATGTCAAACAAAGCTTTCAGTCAAAGACACACCTGACCACTGTCTCTGGCTGCCAAGGCCAGCCTGTGAGCAGCACTGCACGATGCTCAAATTTTGCCTTGGTAACCAAAGACTGCAGCCACGTTTGATTCTGATGAGGGGCTATTTGGCCAAAAGCTTTGTTTGACAGTCTTTTTGTTGAACCCCTCTGTGAATCAGTATCACCACTATATGGTGCGTTGCAACTATCCTTTTCACAATATTGTCAAAAGTTGAACCTCCTTTTTTATTGCTGTGAGATGACAAAGCAAGCCACATACTGTTACTGGTGTCACTATTCTAAACAACTGCTTTTGTTGTTATAACCAGTGCTTGATTTGTGATGGTATTCCGCACCAATACCTATGATAAAAAAAAGCATTAAAATAATGGTTTAAAACTTTGATTTAAAAAAAACACTCCCTGGCAGGTCACAGTACTGGCACCTCTCTTTTTTACAAATCAAGCATGGTCATAACTGTTGCTACTTCTGCTTTTTTTTTATTTCTTCAAGGTCATGTCACATCCAAAAGGTCAAATCAAACTGAACATATCTAGAAGAAACTCTTGCAAATAAGTGTTCTTTTTCATAGCCCTTTGTATACTATCATAGACTGATCAATCTGAAGTTACATGCAGAGTAGAGGTGATGCGTGGAAAGAACCAAAGAAAAAGAACTGAACACAAGACAAATAAGAAGATGTGTAACATTGGTTGAATGTGTTACAGTTGGCTCATTATACCTTATTTTAAACACATCCACAGTGAATCTTTGATGAGATTTCTAGGACAGATGAACACTCAGTATTTCTTCATCCCATTTACATATGGATTGCTGGAAGTTATGCAGTCAAAAGACTGGTTCAGTAACATCTGACTGCAAACCCTAAACTTCATGGAATATTTCCTCGCAATAAGAGAGAAATGCAGGTGCAAGTCGCAGTCCGGCAGAAATTTTCACATGTCACCAATATGTGTTACATCTACACCTAATACAGCTGATGTCTAACAGTTTGCAGTAAGACAATAAATTTTGAACAATTGAATGTATTATAACAAAACATTCTACATTCCATGCAGAACAAATCATAAAATACTTTAATTTCATCCTTTCTCACAGCTTTACTTTTGAGGAAACGTAAGCAACTCAATCAAACAAAATTATCCTTGGACGGACCAGTAAACTCTTCTCAAAAGTGTGTATTCTTCCCCCTCCCTTCCAAGAGACACACATGTAACATTATGCAATGATTCTGTAATTAATTTCTCTGTGTGGGGATGGGAGCAGGGATTGTGAACAACTCACATATAAAATTGGACAATATAATATATGTACGAGACATAACTCCTTTTGCAATAAACAAATTTATTTTACTGCAGTTGTCATACTAAAAAATCACATTCCTTACAACAGTAACTCCAGCACATGGAATACAAGTGTCATCCACTTCAATAAACATTTTATGACAGTGGGTTTTCACATTGGAATGTACACAATTCCATTTTCTTAAAGTGTATCTATGAGACTATCATTGACAGCACCATAACATTACTTTATCACCAGACAAATTAATTTGGCACAAATGGTAAAATATAAAATAATGATTTTGGGTACTGACCATGGCCTATCACTTGTAAGCATCCCATAAAATATAGTTTGGTGGCAGAGAAATTCTGGTTGTGCAATCCTGTAGTTGTTCTGTTGTGGTACTGGATTTGCAATGTGTTTCTGAAAATAAATCAAAGGTATATTGAATGAATTATTGCATATCTTTTGATAGAATCTGGCAGTAATGGAAAAAACAAACATAAGTAGAATAACATCACTACATGTCAAAATACAAAAGGGTTAAGTATTTACTGATTAGTAACATGAATTTTGTATGTAGAGTACACCACTCAATCACCAATGAGGTGCAAAACAATCTCAAATCAAGCACTGAGGAGTAAAAACTCCTGCATTTGAGCAAATATTTAGTAGTGAAATGTTGAAGCATATAATCAGCTAATCTGATGACATGTTGCAGCCACTTTGTAAATGGGCAGCTGCAGACAGTGATTTAAGTGTTTATAGTGTTTACCAACAGTCATTTTGTAGGTGCATCTTCAACAGTTGCTTGGTTTGATTGAGAGAGGGGGAAAGGGACCAAACTACGAGGTCATCAGAGCCTTGTCCCAAATAAAACAATGCCACAAATGTAAGAAAATGAACAAGACTGACAACTCAAAACAGAATGAAAAGAAAACTCACAAGAATGATGAAGGGCAACAAACATGTAAATGGACAAAAGCGGACAAGAAAACCACAGAAATGAAAGACATGGGATGAAGGTATTAAAACAACAAAGCAGTTAAACCATGGCTGGCTGACCATGAGAATAAAAAAGGAGAAGTCGGCAATTCTGCAACACATTAAAACCTCCACCCTAGAAGCACTACGGTGGAGGATACAGAGGGACAAAGGACATGTGCTAAAACTTAGATCAAATAATATAACTAATCCTCACGAATAAAACGTAAAACCAAATCAGCCGATGAGACATTGTCAGATAAAATTAGTGGCAACGATTCCAGTAACCCAAGATAATATGATCTAGTAGATAGTGTCAGAAGTTCCATGTGGCTTTTCGTGGATGATACTGTAGTATACAGAGAAGTTGCAGCATTAGAAAATTGCAGCAAAATGCAGGAAGATCTGCAGCTGATAGGCACTTGGTGCAGGGAGTGGCAACTGACCCTTAACGTAGACAAATGTAATGTATTGCGAATACACAGAAAGAAGGATCCTTTATTGTATGATTATATGATAGCAGAACAAACACTGGTCGCAGTTACTTCTGTAAAATATTTGGGGAGTATGCATATGGAACGATTTGAAGTGGAATGATCATATAAAATTAATTGTTGGTAAGGTGGGTGCCAGGTTGAGATTCATTGGGAGAGTCCTTAGAAAATGTAGTCCATCAGCAAATGTATTTCGAATACACAGAAAGAAGGATCCTTTATTGTATCATTATATGATAGCGGAACAAACACTGGTAGCATTTACTTCTGTAAAATATTTGGGGACTATGCATATGGAACGATTTGAAGTGGAATGATCATATAAAATTAATTGTTGGTAAGGTGGGTGCCAGGTTGAGATTCATTGGGAGAGTCCTTAGAAAATGTAGTCCGTCAGCAAAGGAGGTGGCTTACAAAACACTCGTTCGAGCTATACTTGTGTATTGCTCATCAGTGTGGGATCCGTACCAGATTAAGTTGACAGAGGAGATAGAGAAGATACAAAGAAGAGTGGCGCGTTTCGTCACAGGTTTATTTGGTAAGCATGATAGTGTTACGGAGATGTTTAGCAAACTCAAGTGGCAGACTCTGCAAGAGAGGGGATCTGCATCATGGTGTAGCTTGCTGTCCAGGTTTCGAGAGGGTGCGTTTCTGGATGAGGTATCGAATGTATTGCTTCCCCCTACTTATACCTCCCGAGGAGATCACGAATGTAAAAATCAGAGAGATTCGAGTGTGCACGGAGGCTTTCCGACAGTCATTCTTCCTGCGAGCCATAGGCTACTGGAACAGGAAAGGGAGGTAATGACAGTGGCACGTAAAGTGCCCTCTGCTACACACCATTGAGTGGCTTGTGGAGTATAAATGTAGATGTAGATTTCATTGCTGGGCAGTCAAAGTGGAACAGTGCAACAGAATATGGACCACTGTCAACTGGCGCCGAACCGACACTCGGGCGGGTCTTCACCCAAGTGTGGCCAATGCGGAGCCGGCAGAGGAAAACTGATTCCCTTGATAGGCCCGCATGGAAGACTTCAACACATTTGTAGTCTCCTTAATGAAACACAGTTTGTTGTGTGTACTGTTATGCCATTCCATCCCCCAAAGCCGAAAAACCCTACAGCATAAGTCAGAACGACAGGTCAGGTTAAGAGATGCCCATCTCCAGAAGTGGTTTCTGCATAGCTTGTTTGGCTAGCCTGTCAAAAAGTTCATTGTGTGGGATGCCAACATGTCATGGGGTTCACACAAACACCACTGAACAACGGGACCAGTCCAAGGCATAGATGGACTCCTGGATGGACGCTACCAAAGGATGGCGAGGGTAGCACTGGTCGATAGCTTGTAGGCTGCTCAAGGAGTCACTACACACAAGAAGTGATTCCCCGGAGCATGAATGGATATACTGAAGTGCACGAGAGATGGCCACCAGCTCTGCAGGAATACACTGCAGCCATCAGGCAAGGAATGCTATTCAAAATGGCCTCTGTGGATGCAGGCGAAGCCAACATGACCATCAGCCATTGAGCCGTTGGTGTAAACCACTTCAGAGCCCTGGAACAGGTCAAGTATCGAGAGCAAGTGACAGCAGAGAGCAGCAGGAGTAACTGAGTCCTTAGGGTCATGCTAAAGGTCCAGACGAATCTGCAGTCTAGGTGTACAAAAGGAGGTGTATGCAGACAGATACATCATGGAGGTGTATGCAGACAGACCTGGATGGGAGATGGTAAGGGGAAGGACTCCAGTTCACACAGAAGGGATCTCACGTGAACCGCACTCGTTAGCCCTGACCTGGGCCGCCGATGCAGGAGATGGACTGCCGCAGGTGGAAAAAGGAGACAGTAATTCAGATACTCAGGAGAACTACGAATGTGTGCAACGTAACTGATGAGCAGTTGTGCATGTCAGATCTGCAATGGAAGGACTCCGGCCTCCACCAGGACACTGGTCACCGGACTTGTCATAAAAGCTGCCGTTGCTAGGTGAACGCCACAGTGGTGCACTGGGTCGAGTACACGCAACACTGAGGGCACTGCCAAACCATAAATCACACTCCCATAATCAAGGCGGGATTGAACAAGGGCTTTGTAGAGCTGCAGCAGACCAGAGCGATCTGCACCCCAGTTGGTGTTGCTCAGGCAGCAGAGGGCATTGAGGTGCTGCCAACACTTCTGCTTAAGCTGATGAAGGTGAGGTAGCCAAGTCAATTGGGCATCGAAAACCAGTCGTAAGAATCGATATGTCTCCACTACAGTGAGTGGATCATCATGAAGGTAAAGTTTTGGTTCCAGATGAATGGTACGATGCTGACAGAAGTGCATGACACACGACTTAGTGGCCAAAAACCGGAAGCTGTGGGCGAAAGCCCATGACTGCTCCTTGTGGATGGCTCCCTGTAGGCGCCACTTGGCAACACCAGTACTGGCGGAACAGAACGAAATGCAGAAGTCATCTGCATACAGGAAGGGTGAGACGGACGGCCGTACAGCTGCTGATACACCATTAATGGCCACTAAAAATAGTGATACACTCAATACAGAGCCCTGCATGACCCCATTCTCCTGGATATGGGGGAACTATGGGAGGCACCAACTTTGACACTAAAAGTACGGAGCGACAGGAAATTCTGTAAAATATAGCAGGCCTCGGAGCCCCCACCTGTATAATGTGGCAAGGATATGATGTCGCCAGGTGGTGTCATATGGTTTGTGTACATCAAAGAAGACGGTAACAAGGTGTTGGTGTCTGGAAAAGGCTGTTCGGATGGCAGACTTGAAGGAAACTAGATTATCAGTGGTAGAGTACCCCTGGCGGAAGCTGCCCTGACATGGAGCCAGTAGGCCACATGACTCGTGGACCCAATTCAACCACTGACACACCATACATTCCAGCAGCTTACAAAGACTTTTGGTGAGGCTGATAGCTTTCCACATCAAGCAGGTTTTTGCCGGATTTGAGCACTGGAATGACGGTACTCTCCCGCCATTGTGATGGAAAGAAACCATCACACCAGATCCAGTTGAAGATGATTAGAAGATGGCACTTGTAGTCAGATGAGAAATGTTTAATCATCTGATTGTGGATCCAATCTGGCCAAGGAGCTGTATCAGTGCGATGTGTAAGTGCGCTGAGGAGTTCCCACTCCGTAAATGGGGCGTTATAGGGTTCACTGTGGCATTTAGTGAACGAGATGACTTTCCTTTCAATCCATTGTTTGAGGGTGTGAAAGGCTGGGGGGTAGTTCTCCGACGCAGAGGCTTGAGCAAAGTGCTCGGCAATCGCACTTGCGTTAGTACATAAGACGTCACTGATGGTAATGAAGAGGACACCTATTGGGGTCTGGCACCCAACAAGACGTCTGATCTTCGTCCAGACTTGGGAAGGTGATGTATGGCACTCAATGGTCGACACATACCTCTCCCAGCACAACTGTTTCCGTTGTTTTATAAACTGGCATACACAGGCACGGAGCCGCTTAAAGGCTATCAGATGCTCCAGGGAAGTGTGTCGCTTATGTCGCTGTAGAGCTCATGGACACACTGAAATTGCCTTAGCGACTTCCTGCGACCACAAAGAGACTGTCTTTTGCCGGGGCACCCTAAAGAGCTAGGGATTGCGTTTTCTGCCACAGAAACGATTGTTATAGTCACCTGCTCATCCATCACATCAATGTTACCATGCTCAACCATCACATTGATGTTACCATGTGGGGGAGAATCAACAGTGACAGATGTGAAAGTTTCCCAGTGTGCCCATCTGGGAAGGCATCTGTGGGCCTGACACCAGGGCACTGACAGGAAGATGGGGAAGTGATCACTAACACACAGGTCGTCATGTGCTCTCCAGTGGATAGATGTGAGAAGTCCTGGGCTGCAAGTTGATAAATCAATGGCTGAGTAACTACCTCGAGCCACACTGAAATGTGTGGCGGCCCCAGTATTTAAGAGGTAGAAGTCGAACTGAGACAGTACAGTTTCGACATCTTTGCCTCAGCCAGCAAGCACAGTGTCACCACATAAGGGGTTACGGGCATTAAAATCTATCAAAAGTAGGAAAGGTGTAGGGAGATGATCGATCAGCGCAGCTATTACATTCAGGGGTACTGCACCATCTGGAGGAAGATATACATTGCAGACAGTTATTTCCTGCGCAGCCAAGCTTCAAGAGGTGTTTGAAGCAGCAGAGTTTCACTACAGACTGGGATTAGGACATAAATGCAAACTCCGCCTGACACTTGATTACAGTCACTACAGTTCCTGTAATATCCCTTATAGCCACAGAGGGCAGGGGTCCGCATTGGTGGGAACCAGGTTCCCTGGAGGGCAATGCAGGAAGCACGCATAAAGCTTAACAATTGCCATAACTCAGCCAGGCAGTGGAAAAAACTGCCGCAATTCCACTGGAGGATGACATTATCGTGAGGCTGGGAAGGCATGGAACATCCAATGAGGCAGCATACACCTCAGGGTTACCTGCTGCCACCGACTTTTTGACTGAGCAGCCTATATCCATTGTGTCTGAGGGTCCAGCGAGATCCAGGTCCTCAACAGACGCCAAAATCTCCACCCCATCCTCAGACATAGATTTTGCAGGTAGTGGTGGTGTCGGTGGCATCGCAAGTTCCTTGTTCTTAGGGGTCTTCTTTTTCGATTTCTCATATTGTTCCTTGGGTTTCCCTGGCTGGGAGGACTTCACTGAATCAGTCTCCTGGACTGAGGATGAGCGTGAAGCCCTATGACTAGCTGCTTTTGGGCTCTTCTGCTGCTGGCAGGTGTCATCTTTCCCACTAGCAGAAACCTGGAAAGGGAGTGACCCTTCCTATCGAGAGGAGCTGAAGAAGCCTTACGCTTCTCTGGCTCAGAAGTGGGAACTGAAATCCTCAATGGTTGGAGGAGTGTTGCTGCCGAAGTAGGTGATATGGGAGCAACAGGAAGGGAAGTGGCTCCCCGCCATCAAGGGAGCAGGTGTAATCTCCTGGTTCTGAGAGGCAACAGGAATTCGAGGAACTGACGGGGCGACAACTGTTCTCATAGCAGCGGCGTATGAGGTGGCCATAGCCATAGGATGTAGGTGCTCAAATTTCCTCTTAGCCTCAGTGAAAGTCAGTCAATCCAGGGTATTATATTCCATGATTTTCCTCTCTTTCTGTAAAATCCTGCAGTCTCGGAAGCAAGGTGAATGAAGCTCTCCGCAGTTGACACAGATAAGAGGCCAGGCACATGGAGTACTGGGATGCGATGGACGTCCAAAATATCGACATGTGACGCTTCAAGTACAGCGAGAAGATATATGGCCAAACTTCCAGCACTTAAAGCACCCCATTGGGAGAGGGACATATGGCTTGATGTCACAGCGGTGGACCATCACCTTGACCTTCTCGGGCAATTTCACCCTCGAAGGCCAAGATGAAGGCACCGGTGGCAACCTGGTTATCCCTCTGACCCTGATGGATGCGCCTGACAAAATGAACACCTCGCCACTCTAAATTGGTGCGCAGCTCATCGTCATACTGCAAAAGAAGGTCCCTGTGGAATATAATCCCCTGGACCATATTTAAGCTCTTATAAGGCATGATGGTAACAAACATCTTCCAACTTGCCATAAGCGAGTAATGCCTGTGACTGGGCAGAGGATGCTGTTTTTATCAAAACTGACCCAGAGCAGATTTTGGACAAGCTCTCCACCTCCCCAAACTTGTCCTCGAATTGCTCCACAAAAATCTAAGGCTTCATGGACATTAAAGATCCCCCATCAACTCTCATACATACGAGGTATCAGGGCGAATAAGTTTCACTGCCATCCTTAGCCTGGTGTTCCTCCCATGGTATGGCCAGGGAGGGGAATGACTTGGGGTCATATTTCTTAGCATTTAAGTTATACTTTGCCCACTTAGAGACTGCTGGAGGCAGACCACAAGCAAGGGATGACGTACTACGCTTCATGGGTGTCACCCACTCTGATGCCACCCACTTGACCAGGGGTCCTCCCCATGGACGCAACACAGCTTCAGCAAAGGCCACTTGGCAGGATGACCATTGCCAGGAGTCCTGATGCCCGAGGGTGACGGGCATCTACTCCTTGGCACACGTAGTGAGTTAACGGCACAGGCACCAGCAGAGCGAGCCCTGTGATGTCAGGGGGCTACAACCAACAGGGAACATGGCGGCCTCATCACAATGGACTGGCTCCTGTGCTGGATATGAGGTGCAAAAAAGTTCATGGCGATTGTCGGCACAGAAAGTGAAACTGCATAGTGCATGGTGGAAAACACACCCAGGAAGGTGTCCTCACCCAAGAGATGGAGAATGGGCGGCGCTGCAATGCAACGACGAGAAAGTGGGATAAAGATCTCAATGCACGATGGATATGATGCACCACATAAGGCTCTCTACCCAAGTTGGCTCGCTCTTCAGGAAAAATTTTAAAAAATAGAGGTGAAACCCTACAGGGGGCCATCACAAATTGGCCGAGCCATCAGAGGCTCCTTTTAGTCGCCTCTTATGACAGGCAGGAATACCTTGGGCTGAGTCTAACCCCGGACCTGCAGGGGGCATCTTCAAGGTATTAAGCATTTGTGACAAAGCAAGCTGGTATCTCTTCACTTCCTCTCGTTTTGCGATCTGCCTCCTTAAATTAATTTTATTTTCATTTCAGTCTAATTACCATTAACACGCATGAATATTATCTTCATTTCCATACAAGAGAAAGGGTGGTCCTCCGTCTTAAGGAATATAGCACCAGGTCTAATTTTGTACATGTAATTAATTTCCTAATTTATTTTGACCATTCATAGTTAATATTTTTGTTATAGGGTGAAATCAGTAATTGTTTCACGACTTAGATTCTATTGTTGACTAATAAACAAATATAAATTCTGTAGCAAATATAAACATTTGGAAGAAAAACTACTAAGATTCTTAAACTATTTATTTCGCTCTATTTGAAAACATAATAACAAAGCCCAGCCCTTAATTCCAAAATAATTACCACGTTTGTCAAAAGTATTGTTTGTGTAAGTATATCTGTTAATTTTATTATTTATACAAATGTTTCATCCTAATCTTTGTGGTAGATGGAACTATTAAAATGAAGGAATTTTTCGATGTATTCAGTTCATTGAATGAGTTATGTTTTAATTGTAATTTCTGTAACTTAAACATCAAACAATGTATAGTTTCAGTGCCTATTATTATGAGGCTATACTAAGGACTGATTTTTGGTCCCGAGACAGTCAGTCCATGGCCGATTTTCAGACAGGAGTTATGCATTGGTTAAATTAATAACAAGGCATCAACTTAACAGTGGAATATGTATAAAACAAATGAGCAGTGTGTTAGAACAATTAATGACAATGTCTGTTCAATTTATTTGGGAAATAGTGTCACACATACCGTATTATTCTGCAAGAACTGCGTGGTTAGGTTTTTACTGCTCATAGATATTCAGTGGCAAGCCATTGTACCTGATGCTGATGTTGCCTGCAACGTATTAATGAGGCTTTTAAATATTTACCAATAGTGAACTGGCTATATAATTGTGTAATATTGTGGGGTTGTGAACACTGAAAGTAAAGAACCAAGAATCACAATTGTGCAACTGTCTGCTAAATCATTTACAGTAGACAGTGTTGAGCTTCCACTTCCTATTTTTCAGCCACTATAACAATTCAGGATGTTGACACAGAGGACCATCAAGGAAGAAATAAAGCAAGAGAATGTCACACATGCTAACAGCAACTTCACAATATATACATTTACTAATGTAGGTTGACATCACAATTTCAAGAGAATAGTGATTTCTTCTACTCATTCACCATGTTATGTACATCCCACCAAGAAAGTGAACCTACAGTGCTACGAAACAAGTAAAGATACACATTAACAAAAGACAACTAAACATTGCTTAAGCCCTACACTATATTAACAAGAAATTATCACAATACTGCTTAATTTTAGTTCTCTTTATGCCAGTTAAGTGTGTTCTAGTGAATTAGAAAGAAAGCTGCTGATACTTCAGTTATATTAGGTAGCTGCAGGCTGCCTCAGAAACCTAATATTTACTTCATTAGTCAAGTATTATTCAAAGAAAATAGTAACCTAAATATGTAATTACACAGGACAGTTTACAACACACTACTTGCCATCCATCTAAAGGAGGAATCAAATCCTTGCACTAAAATAATCAGTGGAAGAGGTCACTCATGAGGAATGTTTTGTTTCTCAAATATCTCCACACTATAGTATATAACTTTGTTAAATCCTAGGTAAGAATGAAAAGTTTACACAAAAGTTATATTTCTGTCTTGTATTGATAGCGCAGATCACAGTTCTGCTCGAACTGATTTCTCACAACCACACTACACCTTGACTAAAATAACTCGGATTGTGGCAGTGGCTAGGAGTCAGCCAACTGCAGTTCTTTCTTGATACCTATATGCCCACTACAATTACTGATTTTTTTAAGCACAACACAGCATTCTCAGGTGCAGTAGGATGCACAGGGAGGGGAGAGCCAACTGTTGCCCCATCTACCACCCCCACTGATGTACTTCCCACTGCTGCTGACGACGACAATAAAAATAATTTGAATGTATGTCTTGTTCTATTTGAACTGCATGTGCAGCTCTTTCTCATTCTAAGTATGTGGAATGTTGTATACAACCAACAATCCTGTGCCACCATAGTTGTTTGTCAGCCATGAAGTTAATTCAATCAAAATTTAGAATGGAACATAATAATCGTTTATCACTAAATATGGCAAAGGCCCATGAAAGCATTTAACAATAACCACAAAAGCTTTCTATTATTTTCCCACTAATATAATCTGACAAGTACCAAAAAATTTTGAAACTTTACAGATCTATCCATTATATAGGCACTGTGACTGTGATGGTTAAAGGTCTCCAGAAATTACTATTATCAGTCCCCTTTTGTATTATTTTTCAATCTTTCTTTACTATGATCAGTTTTGAATCACTATCATCAGATGGTACATATTTATTGCATGTTTGCAGCATTGCTGGAGCTGCACAGCTGTAGCCAGGTGTGAACTGTACAAACTTCTCTCTACATTCAGTGCGTACATATTTCGTTCTATTGCCACAGCTACACAAGCCACAACAATGCTGCAAATATGCAATAAATATGTACCATCTAACAATAAATCGCTTGTCAACACAAAACCGATCATGGTAAATAGTAAATGAAGAATAAAATCAAAGGTGACTGGCTGCTGGAAACTAACACACTTTTAAATCTGAACTGGAATTGCTGCTTCTGGCAACTTCTGCTCTGAAGACATATCTAACAAAAACCTTATAGCATAAAAGACTACAATGATTGCTTATTCTAGTTAGAATTAGATGTAAATATTCCTTAACAGTAACATGAGCACTGACAGAGACCAGTATGTTCATTATTATTACTTTCCAGCCAGTAAGCTATCTGGTAATCTGTAAGTAGCTAGTATATAGCCACCCAGCTCCCGCCCTGTGCCTTTCATACAGGACTATAGTGTCTCTCAAAATCCCAGCCGCTTTCCTCTCCGACATTCACCCCATCATTAGTCAAAACACACACAAACTATATCTGAAGAACAAAATCATTCTATAAAAAAGGATCTGCTGCTCTAACTATTACAAAAGGTAGATTGGCATAACAAAATCATAACTCTATCCACCTGTTTCAACCAGTACTGCCATCAGCGTGGTTTACACTATTTCAAGCATATACAATATGGTTCAAATGGCTCTAAGCACTATGGGACTTAACATCTGAGGTCATCAGTCCCTTAGAACTTAGAACTACTTAAAACTAACTAACGTAAGGACATCACACACATCCATGCCCGAGGCAGGACTCGAACCTGCGACCGTAGCAGTCACGCGGTTCCAGACTGTAGCGCCTAGAACTGCACAGCCACACCGGCCAGCTCATACAATATGATGACCACGACATCACTCATTACACCTGCAAACAAACATAAGTAATGTGAAGTATAACTTCAGCAACAGGATGAAACTAACAGGACCTATATCTCCAACATCGGTCAGTTGTAGAATTTTGGAACACATATTATGTTCGAGTATAATGACTTTCCTGGAGACTAGAAATCTACTCTGTAGGAATCAGCATGGGTTTCGAAAAAGACGGTCGTGTGAAACCCAGCTCGGGCTATTCGTCCACGAGACTCAGAGGGCCATAGACACGGGTTCACAGGTAGATGCCGTGTTTCTTGACTTCCGCAAGGCGTTCGATACAGTTCCCCACAGTCATTTAATGAACAAAGTAAGAGCATATGGGCTATCAGACCAATTGTGTGATTGGATTGAAGAGTTCCTAGATAACAGAACGCAGCATTTCATTCTCAATGGAGAGAAGTCTTCCGAAGTAAGAGTGATTTCAGGTGTGCCGCAGGGGAGTGTCGTAGGACCGTTGCTATTCACAATATACATAAATGACCTTGTGGATGACATCGGAAGTTCACTGAGGCTTTTTGCAGATGATGCTGTGGTGTATCGAGAGGTTGTAAAAATGGAAAATTGTACTGAAATTCAGGAGTATCTGCAGCGAATTGACGGATGGTGCAGGGAATGGCAATTGAATCTCAATGTAGACAAGTGTAATGTGCTGCGAATACATAGAAAGATAGATCCCTTATCATTTAGCTACAAAACAGCAGGTCAGCAACTGGAAGCAGTTAATTCCATAAATTATCTGGGAGTATGCATTAGGAGTGATTTAAAATGAAATGATCATATAAAGTTGATCGTCGGTAAAGCATATGCCAGACAGATTCATTGGAAGAATCCTAAGGAAATGCAATCCAAAAACAAAGGAAGTAGGTTACAGCACGCTTGTTCGCCCACTGCTTGAATACTGCCCAGCAGTGTGGGATCCGTACCAGATAGGGTTGATAGAAGAGATAGAGAAGATCCAACGGAGAGCAGCGCGCTTCGTTACAGGATCATTTAGTAATCGCTAAAGCGTTACAGAGATGACAGATAAACTCCAGTGGAAGACTCTGCAGGAGAGATGCTCAGTAGCTCGGTATGGGGTTTTGTTGAAGTTTCGAGAACATACCTTCACCGAGGAGTCAAGCAGTATATTGCTCCTCCTACGTGTATCTTGCGAAGAGACCATGAGGATAAAATCAGAGGGATTAGAGCCCACACAGAAGCATACTGACAATCCTTCTTTCCACGAACAATACGAGACTGGAATAGAAGGGAGAACCGACAGAGATACTCAGGGTACCCTCCACCACACACCGTCAGGTGGCTTGCGGAGTATGGATGTAGATGTAGACAACTGAATGAAGAAGGTGGTTTCGGGTACAGATAAACAAAACATATAACAATAAGAATAATGACACTACTGCCAAACAAATATTTGCCCAAAAATCTAGCACACAAATTCCTCAAAACTCACAAAAACGAAAACTAGTAGTGTTGTAAATTTCGATCTCTCAAATGGAGACTACAACACCAGTAACCAATAAACAACTCAAAAACTCAACATCATAATTTTCACTTTACCGACATAGCTCCAACAAAGCCCTAGATACCAGGAACCTACATAAAACTCAAACATTGCGTTGCAAATTTCACTTCACCAATATATCTCAAACAAAGCTGAACTTGCACACAACTCCAAAACCCGCTGACACAAATTGACCTATATGGCAGCAAAAAACAAAGCCAAATGTACAAAAACCCAACACACACAAATTTTAAAATCCATTATCCACACTTTCACGTACTTTACATAAAGCAAAGCCCATAGTACAACAAACCAAACCGTGCTCATATGGCTAATACCAGAAACATATTCTAATGGTACATCAATACCCCTGATACCAACCAATCACAATCCAACACAATTATCACATACTAACAAGAAAATTCCAAAATTCAAGAAAAATTGCATAACCACCAATTTCAATATACACAAACTATAATCAACTCCTAGCATACAAAGAAAATAAAACAAAAATACCATCTCCCACTGCAACAAGCAACGATCTACTCAAATATCTGTATCTTATTCACAACTGAACAAAAAATAAAAATTAATATTAAATCTCCGACCATAAGAAACACACGAAACTAATATTTCCAAACATAAAAATGAATCAATCAGCCACAATATGCAAATTCAAACTATCACCAGAAAACCAGCACAATAGCAACCTGAAACACTCAATTCTTGTCAAACAACTCGATAACAAACATCTAGCACAAGAGAGCACCACCAAATACAACACACCATCTACAAACACAGACAGACTCAAAAACATCAAACCTCATCATGACATCACACACCATATCACAGTTACGTCATAGGTCTAAGCAGATGGCTGTAACATCAGTACCTGACGTTAGCGTCAGATAGTAAATAGTGATGCGACAGTAACTGCCAGTTGGCAAGAAAACAGGTCTTAATTATGTAGAATGAAGCTTAATTACTGTTGGAACATTTGTTCAGAGTGTGCGTCTTCTTTGTACAACCCAGAAAGGTCAATACTGCCTGCTTTGCACTTTGAAATCTTTCTCACTGTACTGCCCCACAAGCACGTCTGACAGCATACTTTTATTCAATCTGTCCTACAGCATTTTCTTTGTAAGTGGCGTAGATAAGATCTAAAAATTGTCCATTCTACCACAAATTCTTATACTTAATCCTAAACCATTTACTTCCTAGTGGTACTTATAAGGAGTGAATTTTGTAGGCACTGATTTGATTTATGAATTTTCTGAACGTAAGCTGAGACATTCGCATAAACCTTTACCTGCTATTTCAACATCTTGTTTGGCAAATGCAACTTTCCCACAGTATCTCCAGTTCTGCTTCATTTTACATTCTGCTTTTAGCAAGTTTCATCGTTAAATACTTCAGTGAATGAATATTAAGTCCAAGAACTTTGTTAGTTAACAGCTCAAAATGTTTAAATGAGAGTTCACTTTGAAGAAACCTTCCAACACTCATTACAACAGTACCGAGTTGCACACAACACAGTTGTGTACTCTTTAATACATGCTTACAACTATGTAACTAATTCTGCAGTTTATAACGTTCATCAGTAAAACATTACACTTGCACCTTGAGGCACAGTATTAAATAAATCCCATACATTTATACAGGGTGTTACAAAAAGGTACGGCCAAACTTTCAGAAAACATTCCTCACACACACAGAAAGAAAATATGTTATGTGGACATGCGTCCGGAAACTCTTACTTTCCATCTTAGAGCTCATTTTATTACTTCTCTTCAAATCACATTAATCATGGAATGGAAACACACAGCAACAGAACGTACCAGCATGACTTCAAACACTTTGTTACAGGAAATGTTCAAAATGTCCTCCGTTAGCGAGGATACATGCATCCACCCTCCGTCGCATGCAATCCCTGATGCAGCCTTGGAGAATGGCTTTTTGTATCACAGCCGTCCACAATAAGAGCACGAAGAGTCTCTACATTTGGTACCGGGGTTGCGCAGACAAAAGCTTTCAAATGCCCCCTTAAATGAAAGTCAAGTGGGTTGAGGTCACGAGAGCGTGGAGGCCGTGGAATTAATCCGCCTCTACCAATGCATCGGTCACCGAATCTGTTGTTGAGAAGCATACGAACACTTCGACTGAAATGTGCAGGAGCTCCATCATGCATGAACCACATGTTGTGTCGTACTTCTAAAGGCACATGTTCTAGCAGCACAGGTACAGTATCCCGTATGAAATCATGATAACGTGCTCCACTGAGCATAGGTGGAAGAACATGGGGCCCAGTCCATACGTCACCAACAATGCCCGCCCAAACGTTCACAGAACATCTGTGTTGATGACGTGATTGCACAATTGCGTGCGGATTCTCGTCAGCCCACACATGTTGATTTTTACAATTTGATCATGTTGGTATGAAGCCTCATCTGTAAAGAGAACATCTGCACTGAAATGTTGGATGAACCATTCGCTGAAGTGTACCCGTGGAGGCCAATCAGCTGCTGATAGTGCCTGCACACGCTGTACATGGTACGGAAACAACTGGTTCTCCCGTAGTACTCTCCATACAGTGACGTGGTCAACGTTACCTTGTAAAGCTGCAACTTCTCTGACGCTGACATTAGGGTTATCGTCAACTGCACAAAGAATTGCCTCATCCATTGCAGGTGTCCTCGTCGTTCTAGTTCTCCCCCAGTTGCGAGTCATAGGCTGGAATATTCCGTGCTCCCTAAGATGCAGATCAATTGCTTCGAACGTCTTCCTGTCGGGATACCTTCATTCTGGAAATCTGTCTCGTTACAAATGTACCGTGCCACGGCTATTGCCCCACAATCATTTTCACTGATCAACTTACTCCCAGAATGTGAACGTATATTATGCTTCTTATTCCCTCTCCAACAATTTTTCAACCCGCTTTTCATCTCTTTCAAATCAGAATAGCACAAAGCCTATTACTACGTTACTACTATTCAATGCAGCATCTGCTATATTGACCGAAACAATAACAAACACAGATCCTTCTGCCCGCCAAAATTTACCTCTTCAAAGTTAATACTCACAACGCCTTCAACTGGCTGTGGTAACTACTTTGAACTATGTCACTTGTTTCGCTGTCGCTAAAGTATTGAGCGATTCACCGGCAGACACTGTGCTTATATCGGTTTATTACATATTTACAAATATTACAACACAAAGTAAATTGACTAATTCAAGGTATGCTAGGTCCATGGAAATACAAGATTATAACATTTCACTGTAATGGTTCGACACTCGTTGACTATCGATAGCCAAGCCCGGCAGTCGTGTAGCCTATAAATAGCGAATCTTAGACGCCACAAGTGACAGAAAATTGAAGTGCAGAAGACACAAAAGTAGAAGCACGTGTCGTAAATTTGTTTGTAGTGTGAACGTAGAAATTGAAATGTTGGTGTGGAAAACCACTTTAAGTCCGCCTGCAGTTACTGTAGGAGTGAATTAAGTAGCTCTTCAGTTGCTGTTGCCGGTCCCAAGCCCGGAGAAAGGAGGAGGGTTGGCGCAAATGCCTTAAAAGAATCGACATAAAATAGTTGGAGACATCCTGTAAAGCTTAATAACTTAGTTGTAATGATGACGACGTTAATAATAATAATATGGACTAACCCATATATTTTCAACTTTATTGCGTGATGCACATAAAGCAGCTACCGGTACCTCGCGCTTCTCTAAATATAGTCTTATTGCTGCTTGTGGCCATCGGAGGGATCGAACATATCAGGCAGGAATGCTGGAGCTTCCCGAATTTATGCAACCGAAACGCAAACGCTTTTGGGCATAACTGTTTCTATTGAATAAAACTTTTCGTGGTTAACGCTATTCTTATAACAGTTTATGAATGGATAACTTTCACCCCCTTCGCACTTTTGACAATTCCCGCTATTATCTGTCAGTGTAACAGCACTAAAAGGATCTGTCGTTCGAAAGAATAGCGTGTATAGTTTCCAAGTCGAGACAGAGTTATCGTAGAAGTGGACACAAGGAATCGGGTATTCTAATCACTGCTTCTCAGTATATTTATTAATTAATCAAATTTGTTGCAAATAATACATCTCTATTTGCAACCAATAGCTCAATATATATTATCAATACCAGTAATAAGAACAATTTACATAAAATCTTAAATCACTTACCTTGGTCCAAAAAGGACCGCAATATTCAGTAACACACACTTTCAATAAATCACCAGCAACCATTAAAAACTAGGTTTCAGATAAAGCACAGTTTAAACAGTTTGACAGACTTTTTGGTAGACAACTTCTACTCTGTACACGAATATCTTCACAGGGATTGTTAGACCAGCTTAAGAAAAATTTCAGTTTTGACAGCACTTGGTCACTTCAGTCAAGATTAAGTATGTTGTGTATGATGATACATTTGTCAAAAGTTCATAACTAGGTTTCATTCTGACTGTTTATCTATTCTGAAAATAGCAGTTCTAATTTACTGTAATGTGTTCACATACTGTGAGAATCTCCTGACATGTTCCACAGCCATGGGACTTGTCTAATTTTTGGGTCTATGGAACGAAAACTTAATCTAATCTAGAAAGAAAATTTCATCTCATCAAAACAGTTGACAGAAATCATGAATTAAAATACCACATAGTCCAGTACGAGTATGTATTTAGAATATGATTTATCACCTCTTTGTAATGTTTAGTTGTGTCTCAGCTACATTTTCAGGCATGACAGAGAAAGAATTCAAAGTATGACCAGTAGTAAATTTGGCGAAAATTACAGTGATCCCTTAGAGTGCCCTCATCTGAAGAAAAGTTGGTTTTCTAATTTATAATTGAGCTTACTGTTGATTTGCTAATTTTATGACCAACCTTGCCTTCCATTTGCAGAAATGCACTGATTACACCGAAAGTAACATTGCTGTTTACTTGATTAGTAGAAAATTGAAATAATCATAGGGATTTTGGAGATTTGTTTCCCACTCTGATGCCTTACTGCCCTCTTTCTCTATCATCATCATCATCATCATCTGGGGGAGTAAATCCCATTGGTGAAGATTGTAGACAATGTTTAGCATACTCACTGTTTAAAAGTGCTGTATATTAAAGCATAGGTGTTCAAACTGAGTGCCTATATTCAAGTCGTCATGTGACCAGAAACAAATGATAAGTAATTTAAAATATATTTTGATTCACTTGTTCATGATAATGACAATTGTGTTTGCCTCTTGCTTGTGGAAATATGCCATACGCCAAAATTTTCTGCCATGTTCTTATTAGTAACTTCTTGTTCATGCATAGGTGTCGATGCATTAAGGTTGATTACATGCAGGTATATGAAGTGTAGATGCGCAGTAAGGCGGGGAAGTAGGCCTACAGTTAAAGATGTGTTTAGTTGCATAGATGGTTGTTCCATCAAAGGAAATATCTTTCTTGTGAATTCACTGTGGTACTGCAAAACATTTAACTGCAGCTGCCAGGTAAATAAGCAAACATTAAACTTTTTGCAGGGCAAATCAGCTTGTTGAACAGATACAGAAGTAGAGCAAGTTGTACATGTGAAACAATAATCTTGTGTTTTTTTGCCTTGTTTGTGCAGTCACAGACAGGTAGGGCCAAATTGGAAGAGGAGCAGATAGCTCTAAAAATAAATGAGACTTTGGTGACAAGTGCATGTAGTGATGCAAACCTCTTAAACAAGTACTTTGTTTCTGTTACTGACAGCTTGGGGTTTTCAGGTTCAGTAAACAGTGCAATGGAGTATCTGAGACCAGTCTTTACAAACAAGTGCAGTAAAATGGGAATGACACTAACATCTCCCTTAGAAGTAGCATCCATCATAAAATCCTTAACATCTAAGTATTCCAGTGGTTATGGTAACATATCAACAAAGTTAACCAAAGAGTGCTCATGCAAGGTCAGTTCTGTCTGAAACTATTTGTGTAATCAATATCTTACCAGTAGAACATTTCCATAGTGCCTAAAATATAAAGCCTCTTTACAAGAAGGGGGATGATGAGATACCATCAAACTATCAACCAAAATCACTTTTGCCAGCTTTTCCAAAAACATTTGAAAAGGTTGTGTTCAAGAGTCTCCTTAAGCATCTGACTGCAAATAATATATTGACCAAATCACAGTTTGGGTTTCTTAAGAATTCTGATAGAGAGAAAGCTATTTACATGTACAGTGATAATGCACATAATGAATTAGATAACAAATTAGAGGCTACTGGCATTTCCTGTGACGTGCCAAAAGCATTTGACTGTGTGAATCACAGCATTCTCTTAGGTGTCACCAGCAGTGCTGCAAAATGGTTTGAGTGTTATTTAACTACCGTAACAGGAAACAAAGGGTGTCGTTGAGAAATACCTGTGCAGTAAACAGTCAGCCTTCATCTGATTGGGAATTAATTACATGTGGCATACCTCATCTTGGGTCTGTTGCTTTTTCTTGTGTGCATTAATGACTTCTCACCAATTACATTGCCAGATGCTACGTTTGTTTTGTTGCAGATGATACAAACATTGCAACAAGTAGGAAGTCAAGTACAGATTTAGAAATGGCTGCTAATAAAATTTTCACTGACATTAATAAATGATTTAAAGCTAATTCACTGTCATTAAACTTTGAAAAGACCCACCGGAACCTGTTAGAGATTTCCTTCTAGCAAGTGAACAGCACATGAAGACATGCAGATCAAAGAGTTTGACAATGGTAAATTTCTGTGATTACAACTCAATAATAAATGCTGCTGGGAAGGGATTTGCAATGAGAATGATGTCAGATGTAGTGGATATAAAACAAAAACTTGCGTAATTGTCTTACTTTCATTCTATTATATCATATGTGATCGTATTCTGGAGTAACTTGCAAAGTCGAGCAAAAGTTTTTAGCATCCAAAAACATGTAACAAAGACTCATTTCTTGTGTAAATTCAGGAAAATCATGTAGAAACCTGTTCAAGGAACTTTGAATTCTAACCATTTCTTCCAAGTATATTTATTCTTAACGAAATTTGTTGCAAGTAATATATCTCTATTTACAACCAATTGCTCAATACATAGGAATAAGAACAAACTACATAAAACCTAAAATCACCTATCTTTGTCCAGAAAGGGGTCCAATATTCGGGAACACACATTTTCAATAAATCACCAGCATCCATTAAAAACTTGGTTTCAGATCAAGCATAGTTTAAACAGAGTTTGAAAGACTTTTTGGTAGGCAACTTCTTCTACTCTACAGATGACTATCTTAACAGGACTGTTAGATCTTCAATTTTGACAGCAATTGGTCACAACTGAAAAGATTAGGTATTCAGATTATTATTATTTTTTTTTAAAAAAAAAACACATTCTATCTTGTTTCACACCCAAGAGAATCATTTCCTTTTTGGGCTCCTGGATCGAAAACTGAATCTAATCTAATTCCATTTCACTATATTCACAATTATTCACAATACTTTCTAGGTAGTAGTCCTACTGCTGTGTTGACATTGTCAGGTCCTATAAACATCTCTTGCCCATATAGCAATTTTGCCACAAGTGTCATATCAGAATAGACTCAAACACTTATTCTACATTACTTGCCCGCATAATTGAAATACTGAGTGGGGACAAGGTATTCAGTTATTTTCATCTACACCAAAGCATTCACATGTAGTCAATAGCTCCATGAATAATTTTGATAACAACTTTTACTTTGGGAATTGACAAAATGTGATTGTGGAAGTGAAGTAATCAACTAATAGATATGTGACAAGTGCAGTGTCTCTCTAATTTCTCATGTTCATGTTGCTTCTGTTCTGGTTTGTTTGGTAATGTGTATACCTGCGTCTTTTGTATTTGGGCACAATAAAGTGTGGTTTACACTGAGGTGAAAAAAGTCATAGACTAGTGATGGCGGTAGTATCACGTATACAATGTATAAAAGGACAATGCATTAGCAGAGTGGTCATTTGTATACGGGTGATTCATGTGAAAAGGTTTCCAACCTGACTGTTGCCACATGAGGGTAATTAACAGCCTTTGAACATAGAATGGTAGCTGGAGCTAGTTTTGTGAGACATTCCATTTCAGAAATAATTAGGGACTTTAATATTCCGAGATCCACAGTGTCAAGAATGTGTCAACAGTACCAAATTTCAGGCACTGTGGGAGCTGGTGGTGGCTCCATATTTGTGTGGGCTGTGTTTTTATACAATGGATTTGCCCCTCTGGTCCAACTGGACCAATCAATGAATGGAAATGGTTATGTTCAGCTACTTGAAGACCATTTGCAGCTATTCATGTTTCAAACAATGATGGAATTTTTATAGATGACAGTGCACCTCGTCACCGGGCCACAACTGTTCGCGGTCGGTTTAAAGAACATCCAGGGGGATGATTTGGGTGCCAGATTGCCCGACATGAATCCTTTCAACTATTTATGGGACATAATTGAGATGTCAGTTCATGCGCAAACTTGTGCACCAGCAACACTCGCAATTATAGAGACAGCATGGTTCAATGTTTCTGCAAGGGATTTCCAATGACTTATTGAGTTCATGCCATGACGTGTTGCTGCACTACTCCGGGTAAAAGCAGGTCCAACATGATAACAGGAGGCATCCCATAACTTTTGACACCTCAGTGAATTACACTGTTAGTCCGTGAATGTATTTTATGTTTAGGAGATAGTGCCCTTCCATAATTTGTGAACCCAAAGAAGAAACTCTACTCTCTTGGGTAGGATATCTGCTGCAATTCATATAGATAAGTACAGTCATGAATACCATTCATAATGTTCTATATTCTGTCAGTGGCGCCATCCAGGTAATTAAAAATGAGACTGAGATTCTACAGTGCCTGTCTCCTGTGTTTCAACTGCTAGATTCTGTGCCACATGCTGATCCATTTTTGAACATCACGGTTTCAACCACACTGGTCATGACACAGTGATATAACCACATAACAATGCTTTGCACATAATTACAACAATGTCGTAAGACATCAAATTCAGAGTGAACATGTTTCCAGTCATTTCACATTCACTGATACCACTTGTGCGATAAACAGAAATATCCACTCATTGGCTTCCACAGTCCTCCCACACTGTATTTGCAAGTTCAGGCCCCACTGTTTGCGCCTAGTCAATTGTCAATTCAGTTGCAGTAAATGGAGAGCATTCTCAAACAGAAAATTAGTGACACTTTGAACAGTTCACTTTAGCATTCAGTGATCTTGATCAACATGTTACTTCAGTGGTGTTGGACATTATATTACAATCGTCCCTGCACCAAGCCTACAATCCTCTCATGGTGGTGCTAATTTCACATTGCACAAAATCAATGGGTCAAAGGCTCATGCAAATGCTATACAATGAGAGGCATGAGGACATGATACCATCTGAATTCTGGAGACATCTACATGGAATGATTATCAGTTTGGATGCTTTGCTGTTACACATTTGACAACAACAATTGCTAGCAAAGTGAGGTTAACTTTAATTGCTCAGGATGAGCAGCCACTATACTAGTTACCAATGAAGCACACACCTTGCTTGACACATATGCCACAGTGGCTGCCACGATAACTTCCATTCACTCTGAAGAAAGCTGAACCATTCCAGACCAGCCCAACATGCTGCTGCCTCGCCACCATGCCACCTCCACCTGAAAGTCACAGAGAGTTCTCGAGAACCTGTGGACTCTCCGTGCTACTGTCAAGAGGCTAACTAAGCTGTTGGAAATGTTACAGCTATGGATTGTGACAGCTGAGAGCAAACGTACCCCCTGCACATGCCCACAGTGGTCTCATAACCATGGGACCACTCAGACTAATGTTAGCTGTTCCTCAGACCTTTTGGTCACCTGACAGCTAATTGCAAGAAATCATGTTTGCACCCAAATGCCGAGACACGATTTGGTTCAGGTGCAACAGCAGGCCACCCACTTACAGCACCTGCTGTTTAAGAACAGTTAGCCGACTACATCAAAAATAAAGTATAGGACTGCTCAGCCTACCGCTTGTATCGGCATGACTCCAAAGCTGCCAACTACTGAATGGCTACATAACAGTACATCACAAAGGTTGTTCGTTACCAAACATTATTAATCGAACAGGATCAGAGATCAGCACACTGCTGACTACATTCTACCCAGATGCAAAACAACACACTATGGCCAATTTAGTGGCAGTTAACAAGTCCGTCATATACACATATGGTCACCAAATATTTGAGGTTGACAATGGTCTCTTCAAGAACTCCAAGTGGACTTTTGCGTTAATCAACATTGCTCAACCTATTTTGGGTGCCGATTTCATCACACAGCCTGCACTGACCACCAATTTACTAAATGAATGACTGATACACTCTGTCAACAGACTTACTATTCTTGCAGGAAAGGGTCATTCATCAAAGTACACAATGCCCAGAGTGTATAATTTAAGTGCTAATACCTCAAATGACCATCGTCATTACTGGGAGTCCTACTGCCACAACTTGAAATCACACCTCCAGACCATGAGAAAAGATTACATAACAATGAGGTGTGAAATAATCAAGTCACATTGGGATAATGTGATGTTGAAGAATATCCTATTGGAAACAGAAGACAAACTCCAAGTGGCCCATAAAACATTAGAACAACATAGGACACCGCATTGCATCCGTGATCTGCATATGACAGTGTCCATGGATTAACAGTGGCCCGTAAAACTACAGGGCAGGGGCACACATACTATGGTGCACCATATCTGTACCAATCCTGGTCTGCAACATGTCCATCATGCACAGCCACCCACACACAAGCTGGCTTTGAGGTCAAATTCGAAATCCATCTCATCTTTTAGGTGAGTGGATTGGGGGGGGGGGGGGGGGGGGGGGGGGAGTGATATAATCAAGTAATAGATGTGTGAAAAGTGCAGTGTGCTTTAATTTCTCATATTCTTTGTTACTTCCTGTTCTGGTTTGTTCACTAATACACTGTTATTCCCTGTATGTATTTTATATGTAGTAGATGGTCTCCCTACATGGTCCCACATTGTACAGCAATTCATACTATAAGCCTATACTGAAATGTACACAATAAAATTAAAAAATGTGTATATTGGTTAAACTTTGCAACTGAACATCTTTTAGAAGCCTCTTTATGGACCTAGGGATTGTTACATGTATATACTCCCTTGTGGTGTTCCTGGTTCTCAGCAATTCACAATCACATAACTAGATGAAGTAATAATTCCTATATCAGCTATGTATTCCTTTCTAGGGTTCAGAATGGAGTTTTATTTTCAGGTACAAAAGTCTATAAAAGGTAACAAGTGGGCTGCACACCGTAAACTGAACATCTGCAAATATTTAAAAACAAAATAAAATAATACTTCATTAACCACTCTTTCAACAATTTATCAGAATATTTGAAGTGACGAATGTAAATTCTGTTAAAAATCAGAGTTTTGAGTTGATAAGAACAGTATAATAGTATCACCAGAAGACATTACCACCAGACCTTTCTGAATGTTTAGGGACAGATCATTGCAAAATATAATTAACAGAATTGTTCAAAGTGTGACAATTGAGGCACCGCTTGTTTTACTACTCGCTCTTTTAACCAATGCTTTCACCATTTTTGATGGTTACAACATTTGGACCACTGTTCCAAAGATTTGATCTGAACCTATAACTACAATTTCCCCCAGTTACATACTACCATAGTTTCTCAAACATAATGTATGGTTGCCAAAGTTTGTGAGCTAAAGGAATAACCTGTTGTGTATTTTCTTTCATAAAGTTCACTATAGAATTAATTAAAATGAATATAAAGCTCCATTTATCAATATCCTTTCTCAAAAGATTAACTTTCGGAGACTCAATAAGCAATAAGTTCCGAGGAATCTCTTAGGCCAGTAGTTGTTGCACTCGTAGCTAACCAACCCACACTAGTTTATATGACCAGCTGGTACAGAAAAGTGAAATTTCATGGAATTTCTTTTAAATTACTCTAGCACAGGTATGATTTGTTAATAATTAATGAAAATTTTGAGAATTGTTAGCAAGAGTTCTTTATTATGCACAAAACACTGAAGATAACTTAAAATGAACTTCCAGTGTGCTATATTTTAAAGTGACCATTGAAACAAAACACATACACCACAGTCTCTCACTGTGAGTTTCCAACAGTTCTGTTACAAAAGTCAGTGTGAAGTTTGTGTGTGCATTTTCCTTTGCCTTTTAAGTGTCTTAATATACAATAAATGCATTGTTCACTGAAATATTTAGTAGTTTTCTAAGACAGTTAAGTCATTTTGAAGAATGCAACTTCTTTTGTGATGCACAATATGGCCTTTAGAAGGGCAGGTCAATGACAGTAGCAGTACTTGAGTTAGTTACAAATATAAGTCAGGGTTTTGAAGAGAAAAGAGTGTACAGCACTGATACTTTTTGATCATAGTAAGGTATTCAGTTGTACCTCATGTAAGGCCCTCCTCAGCAATATAAAATCATATGGTGATGGGGGAGCTGTTGAGCAAATTCTTGAATCCTACCTCAATAATAAACAGAAAATTGTATTAGGACAAGGAGCAGACTCAACTGAAAAGAAGTTGAAACAGAGTGCACCATAGCAAACTGTATTGGTGCCTTTGTTGTTACTGATTTTTGTTAATGACGTAAGTACCAATGGGCACACCTTGCAGTTTGCAGATAACCACATTTGTTCTCAACAAGCAAGTGTGTTGCTCAGGCTTTTCAACAAGCAGAAGCCCTATTAAGCTTGGCAAGGGTCTGGCTTCCTATGAACAAGATAAAAATTAATGAATACAAAACACAGAGAATGACATGCAGCCACAGTGATACTGGATCACTGGGTGACACAGCAGCCACTAAACTCATGGGCTTTTTCATTCATACTATGTTAACATGGCAACAGCACACAAAAATTGTATATTCCAAACTTTCCTGGGTCCTGTATCTCCTGAGGAAATTAAAAGGTGTAATATCAGACCAGTGCCGGTAGCTACTAACAGTGTACCCTGTAATGAGACATGAGCTGCTACTGCGGAGTCTTTCTGCAGTCTGTAAAAGAAATGCAAAAGAATGATAATTGTAAACCAATTGTTTCTAGATTAGGATTTATGGCTGTTCTTAGCCAATATTTATTCAACTGCCTTGCTCATACAAAGATAAATCATGAACACTACAGAAAGAGAGATAAATTTCATCAACAGAGCACTGGCAATAGAGACAGAATAGAAAGCCCTGGCTGTTAACAAAGACAAAAAGAGCTTCCACGTGGTGGCTCTCGAACTGTTAACTGAGCAAGGTGGCGCAGTGGTTAGCACACTGGACTCGCATTCAGGGGGACGACGGTTCAATCCCGTCTCCAGCCATCCTGATTTAGGTTTTCCGTGATTTCCCTAAATCGTTTCAGGCAAATGCCGGGATGGTTCCTTTGAAAGGGCACGGCCGATTTCCTTCCCCATCCTTCCCTAACCTGAGCTTGCGCTCCGTCTCTAATGACCTCGATGTCGACGAGACGTTAAACGACACTAACCTAACCTTTCGAACTGTTGAGTGCACTACCTACGGCTATCCTTTCATTACCAATGGAGCAATATAGTACTAAAATTTTGTGTACATTCAAAGGGCAACCTTTGTACAGTACTGAATAATTCTTCTCTGGTGATATGATGGTGTCTACATGGGCCGGAACTCAGTGCTATGGCAAGAACAGCAGCTCTGATGTTTAACTACACTATGTTCTAGTACTGATTTCATAGTTCTATTATCATTGTACAGTATATCATAATCTAGTTGTTCTCTTTAGTGTATTGTATAGCATCAATTGTAGTATCATAGTTTAAATTGAAGTGTTGCATTCATTTTATTGTGGTAATACTATTGTAATCTTCATGCAGTCTGTCCAGCTATGGCTGGTTAACAACATAGAGCTGGTAATAAACCGACATGATGTCAGACTGCTTTTTGATGATAATAAGCAATATTATCCAAACCACAGGATTATTTGTTTGGCTCTGTGTTATAATACTGCAAATTTCAGTAGCTGTGAGTGGGCAAAGAAAAAAGTTACCTTGGGAACAGCACAAAGTTTTTACAATGACTGGGTACAGAAGGATTGATAAAAGAAGAAAGTTTGTCATGAATGTTCATGAAGTGATTGTTGAATATTTCACATAAATTTTTTGCTCAGAGGAAACACCATCTTCATTCTCAATGCATGTTATTGATTGAGTTTTTTTCATTTTTACCAACAGTCTCACTGATGGCTTTTAATGTGGCTTTTGCTTTGCTACTTGAATTGAGTATTAACTGCAAGTGCACATTTTCTTGGCTTCACAGCAGATGTGTTCAGTTTGAAATAGTTATTGAATAGCTTGCTGTCTGTAGTTTTACTGTAAGCATATTGCAGTCTCTTATTTCTACAAAAGGTTTGTATTCCTGATGTCAGCAATTTATTACTAGGCATTTTGCATATATTTGGCTTAGATCTAAGTTTGATTGGAAATGCTACATCTTCATGTTTCTACAGAATACTCAAATTCTTGTACCTTACAGTCAACATCACAATCACAATGTACACCCTTCCATGCAGCTTCATGGAGCACATGTGTGAAAGTGAATACTCTATATTATTTTTGATGTAATGCTTCATATTTTCCTGGCAATCTGTCGACACCTTGAGGGGTCAGTTAAACTGCCAGATATTAGCATTGTTCTAGCATGATATTTCAACAGTGTGACTTGGTGAAGATGAAGACAGTGACACACTTTTGCAGCAACTTCTCCCTTTTTGTGCTGCATTCCTGTCCTCCTGCTGTTCTTTTGGCTCTTCCTTGAAGAATATGTCTGTGATAGTTTTGGGAATGTGTTCTGAAGATTTAGTATCTTGACATCAGAACAGTCCCTCAACTGTTTTTCTTTCTTTCTTCATTCGCCATGCCCTACCCTTCTTCTGCTTCAACATTTGAGATTCCTCTTTGTTTCTTCTTCCTCCCTGTGTGCTCCTGAAGGCTGACCTACATGTCTGAAATGTAACAGGTGACTGGGTAGTGCATAATTCCCAGCCCCATGTTGACAGGTGGGGTTTGCACATACTTCCTCGTACAGGCCAGGCCCAGGGAGGAGTGCCTGCCCGAGCTGTTACCTTCCCAAATTGCAAATTCATCACTCTATCAGGAGTTTGGCAGGTTTGACCTGGGGTTTGAACAATCACCTAAGGAAGGTGATCCCCCTCGGAGGGACCCCAGTTGGAAGGAGCACGCCATTGCAGGTGCTGGCAATCATTGGAGATTTCCTCAAAATGAGCCAATCATCATTTCAGTCTATGTCTGCTACACACAAATGGAATGAGCCTAAAGATTCAATGACTTTCTAGCTGCACCTTGATCCCTCATGGTATCACATACTGAAGAAGATCAGTCCTTTGCTACTGTTAATGTGTTTATTTATTTTTTTTTTTTTATTCCGATTTTGGCCGTCTAGGGATCGCGTTAAACAACTATTTTTCAATGTACATTTCTCCTATTGCACTCCTCCTCTTTTCTCTTCTGCCAATATGTCTTCATCCTCTCTCTGTGATGCTCCCTTCGGTCTTCTGTCCACACTGTTCCTCCAGTTCTTCTCTTCTTCACTTCAAATCCTTCAAAATGTTGAATTTTGTCTCTCATTAAGTCTCTGTTGGTTATATCATCTTCTCCTATACCCATCTCCTCTAAGTCTGCTTTGACTTCTTTGAACCAGGTAATTTGGGTTCTGGGGTGCTTGTCAAAAAACATGAATATTTTCTTTGTCAGCCTTTCATCATTCATTCTTTTCAAATGGGCGTAAAAGCTTACTCTTCTCTTCCTCATAGTATCTCCCACTTTCTCAATTTTGTCATACACTTCTCTATTACTTCTAAGCTTCCAAGTCCCACTCTCAAACCTCGGCCCAAGTTCTCTTCTAATGATTCTTCGCTCCTTTTTTGCTATAGCTTCCATTTCCTTGTTAGTGTTCATTCCTAAACATTCAGATGCATACAGACACTCTGGCTTAATCACAGTGTTGTAGTGCCTTATTTTTGCGTTAATTGATACTGACTTCTTGTTGTACACATCCTTTGTTAGCTGGAATGCCATTTCCATTTTTCTTGTTCTTGTTTTATTTCCTTCTTTATCTGAAGCATTGGGCTGGATGATTTCCCCTAAATATTTGAAATTAGAAACCTTCTTTATCTGGCCATACTTTGTAATCATATTGTTCGGTGCCTCTTTTACATTGGTTAGGTACTCTGTCTTTTCAAAGGAGATTTTCAGTCCTGCTTTTTCTGCTGTTTCATTCAGAATATTGATCTGTTTGACTGCTTCTTGTAAACTTCCTGCCAGAATCGCTAAGTCATCAGCAAAAGCGAGGCAATCTACTTCTAATCCATCCTTTATTCTTCCTAATCTGATTTTTTGTATTCCTTCTTCAGTCGTTTTCTTCCTCCACTCTCTAATAACTTTTTCTAACACACAGTTGAATAGGGTAGGTGACAACCCATCTCCTTGTCTTAATCCTGTTCTGATTTTGAATGGTCTGGATACCTCACCACGGAACTTTACTTTTGCATAGGTATCCGTAAGTGTTTCTTTGACGATTGCGACTGTTTTCTTGTCTGCTCCAAACTCACTAAGGATGTTAACGAAGGTTGTTCTGTCAACGGAGTCGTACGCCTTCTCGAAGTCAACAAACGTGATAAAGATGTCTTTTCCTCTTAATCGTCTATATTTAATAATTAACTTCAAGTTTAAATTTTGTGTTTATTATTCAAAAAAGTGTCAATGCAATTGCAGACCCTGTGAAATCTTGCTCCTATTTATGTAATGGGACTTTGCTTTTGGAGTCCAATTGTGTTTTTCAGGCACAACAACTGCTTGCTGCTTCACTCCTCCACAGCTATCCTGTTCATGTTGAGGCTCATTGAATGCTGAATTCTTTGCATGGTGTTATTTACACTAGGCTGCTTGGAGGTCTGATGGAGGGAGAAATCCAAACCTATCTCTCTGTGTAGGGCATCACTGCAGTCCATCAGGTAATGAAAAAGGTTGATGCAACATTACTGTCTACACACACTCTTTTTCTCACATTTGATTGAGTAGTGCTTCCACCAAAAATCAAAGAAGATTATGAAGTGATCACAGTCTGACTGTACATTCCAAACCTGATGTGTTGTTACCAGTGTCAACATTACAACCAAACTCACATGTCCTGTTGAAACATGACCAAATGTGGTACCTGTGATAGTGATGCTCGCAAGGGCAATTACCTGCCTCCTTCTCCCTGCTGTATCAATTGCAATGGCGACCAGGCATCTCATCCTGAGAATGTCCCATGTACCTTGATGAGCAGGCCATCCAGGAGATCTGGCCAAATCAAAAAGTACCTTACCCTGTTGCTCACAAGTTGTTGGCTAGACCATATACACTGACAGTACCATTCTCGCTATGACTCACTCCATGGATGTCATGGCCGTGCAGTCTTGCAACTTCAAATTCAGCACTGCAGTTGTAAAATCACTGGGTATTGTGGTAGCATAACCATCTCCTTCTCCTCCAGCTGTGCAACAAACCGCCAAATCTTCACCTCCTGCAGTGAAACCACCTGCTATACAACTGACAGGCTGGAAAGGAAGAAAGGAATACTCTCCTGAAGGTTTTTTACGTCCCTGCAGGCAACAAACATCTGAGTCTTCATCTGCCAACCGCAAAGGCTCTAAGAAATCAATCAACATGACCAGTCTTCTCATTCCCTGACTCAGAGGTCCTCTTCAATGGTATTACTACATGATACTCTCAACTGGCTGACCTACATTTCGCCAGTGTGCACTGCCCACTGTTTTGCTTCTGTAGAATCTGCAGGCCAACCCAATGAGAATTCCAGTGCCTCTGTACATCTCATGGAACAGGCTCCTCCAGCCTGTGCACCCTGTAACAGTGAGTCTTTGAAGGCTGGCACTCAGCAGTCACAGAGGTGACAACATTTCTTTTCTTTTTTTTTTTTTTCCTCGTCCCCTTTTGCTGTTATGATCCTCCCCCAATGGAATGTTCACGCCAGTAGATCCAAGAAGGAGAAATTATGGCTGCTCTTGAAATCATAGCATCCACTCTTTCTCTGCATGCAAGAAACAAAAGTCATCCTTGAAACCACTCTGACCTCTCATATTTCCTTCCAGTCTACTTTGACCTTCCCGCTGAGGATGGCATTCCATCTCATCGGGGAGTCATGCTGCTCATCAGGGATGACGTTCATAGCCAAACCATATTACTGAATACTTGGCTGCCAACTGTTGCAGTCCACACTATCCTTCCTCACTTCACATTTTCTCTTTGCAGCATATACATCCCTCCATCATTTGGTGTCACCAGGGCAAACTACCTCCATGTTACTGATCAACTCACTCACATCTGCTCAGTGTCTTTAATGCACACTGTCCCATTTGTGGCTCTTCCTGAATCTGTCAGAGTGTGCCCTTTTGGCTGACCTCAATCAACTCAACCTCTCTATCTTAATAACAGAACACCTGCATTCCTCTCAGCCTCCACACACACCTATTCCCATTTGGACCTTTTGCTCTGCCGCATCCAGTTTGCCTGTCATCTCGAGTGGTCCATTCTCTCTAATGTGTGCTTGAGCGTCCATCTGCCATGTGCTATCTGTTTGCTGACTCCTATCCCATGTACATGTAAACCCAACTGGCAGCTTTCTAAGGCTGACTGGAGGCTTCAGTCCTCCCTGGAGACCTTCAACAAAGATTTCCCCAGTTGTGAAGACCATGCAGAGTATGTCACAAATGTTGTCCTTGCCATAATAGAGCATTCCATAACTCACACTTCATCTCTACTGTGCTGTGTACCAGACCCCAGGTGGACTAAGGCATGCTGCGACACCGCTGTGAAGACTTGCTCTCTGCAATTTTAACCATCATGCTATGATGTTGAACTGTATTCATTGTAAACAGTTTCATGCACAGTGTCATTTCATTCTTTGCTATGGCAAAACAGCTATCTAGATTTCATTTACTAGTTCTTTTAACAGTTCCACTTCCTCTTCCATTGTGTGGGGGGCAATTCTCATCATCTGTATGGGACTAAGATCCATTCCCTGATTTCCAGTATGACAGTAGCATTTGGTGTCATTGTGGACCCTATAGCTATATCCAACACCTTGGGTTGCTATTCTGTGAAGATTTTGAGCTCCACCCACTATCACCCAACCTTCCTCCCTTGGAAATGTGTTGAGGAGGCTCAGGTGATACGCTTCTCCTCTTGTGATTGCTACAATGCTGCCTCTACCAAGAGGGAACTAGATAATGCTCTCACTTCATCCCAATCTTCCACCCCACGGCCAGATGATGTTCACATTCAGATGTTGCGGCACCTTTCTCTCATGGGCAAGCACTTTGTCCTTCATAAATACAGTCACATTTGGGCAGATGGCACCTTTCCCAGATGCTGATGTGAAGTCACTATCATACCCATATCTAAGCCCAGTAAGGTCAAACACCTTGCTTCTAGCTACTGCCCCATTTCTCTCATCAGCTATGTTTTCAAGGTGATCGAATGTATGATTTATGGCTGGTTGGTATAGTGGCTCAAACCTCACAATCTACTAACCACTGCACAATGTGGATTTCGAGCACACCATTCTGCTGTTGACCAGTTCATCACTCTGCCAACCCATGTCATTCCGTTTTCTGACAAAATACCCGATGGTAGCTGTGTTCTTTGATTGGGAGAAAGCCTATGACACTTGCTGGAGGACTGGTATCCTTCTGCACTCTATACATGTGGGGCTTTCAATGCTGCCTGCCCTGTTTCATTTGGAAATTTTTAAAAACCAAGTATTCAAGGTATGTGGGGGTTTGATCTTGTCAGACACCTTCATCTAGGAGAATGGCGTGCCTCAAGGCTCCATCCTGTGCATCGTACTCTTTGCTATAGCCATTAATCCTATAATGGTCTGTCTCCTGCCAGGCATCAAAAGCTCCTTTTTTTGTCGATGACTTTGCGATTTATTGCAGATCTCCGCTGGCTTGTATTCTGGAACATCTTCTACAGCGATGGCTTCATCGTCTTCACTCATGGGGTATCGACAATGGCTTTTGATTTTTCACTGGCAAGACAGTTTGTATGAATTTCTGGCTATGCAATTGGTTTCTTCCACTGTCTTTACATCTTGGGCTTGTTGGTTTTCCATTCGCTGAAACTATGAAATTCCTGGAGCTCATGCTTCATAGAAAACTTTCTTCGTCCTCCCATGTGTCTTACCTGGCTGCATGCTTTACCCAGTCTCCTAATGTCTTATATGCTCTAAGCACTACTTTCTGGGGAGCAGATCGGACCACCCTCCTCTGTTTGTACCAATCCCTTGTCCATTTGAAATTAGACTATGTGTGTTTCATTTATTCATGTGCATGTCCATCCATTTTACACCACCTTAATATAATCCACCATCATGGAATCCGTTTGGCCACTGGTGCCTGTTACACTAGCCCAGTTGAGAGTCCCTATGCAGAAGCTGCCAGACAACTGCTGCTATATGGGTGTGATGTTCTCCTCAGTAGATATGCTTGACATTTGTCTGCCATACCTAGCCACCCATCCTGCACCTCCTTTTTCGATGCTGCCTTGGCTGACAGTATGGGATGCATCCCTCTTCTCTGCTGTCTCCCAGGTTCGCTTTCCACTCCTATTCCAGCAGCTTAATTTCACATTACCTGCCAATTTTCCAGTGGGTGTGAACCCTTCACCACCTTGGCATCACGCAGTGGCCTGTGTTCATCTTGGACTTCACACTCGACCTTCACACTCAATATAGTGACAGCACCTTTGTGTACAGTAATGGTCCTAAGACTGACTGTGGTGTCCAGTGTGCCTTTGTCATTGTCACTGACCATTTTTGGTATTAGCTTACACAACAGCACCCAATATTTACAGCAGAGCTCTTTGCCCTCTATCAGGCTACCTAATACATCCAGCGACACAGCCTTTTTTATTGTGTCATATGCTCTAATTCTCTTGGTGCCCTTCTGAACCTCTGTGTGCTGTACACAGTCCATCCTTTAGCGCAATGGGCCCAAGAAAGCTTCCATTTGCTCTGTGTTGAGGGAGACACTGTGATGTTTATTTAGAATGGTGGTCACGTCGGTCTGATGGGAAATGAGGCTGCTGACGCTGCTCACAAGGCTGCAGTCTTCTTACCTCAGTCTGCTAGCTCTTCCATCCCTTTGGATGATCTCTATGTTGCCATCTGTCGGTAGGTGGTGTCACTTTGGCACCACCACTGGTGCACTCTTCATGGGAACAAGCTCCGGGGAATTAAACCCCTCCCAGTGGCTTAACCAATCTTATCTCAGCCCCCCTTGCCATGAGGAAATCATTTTAGCTAGGTTGCATATTCAGCAGTATCGTTTTGGTTATCGCCATTTGTTAAGTGGTGATCCCCCACCATTTTGTGCTCATTGTCATCAATTTTTGCTGGTTCACCATTTCCTGACCGAATGTCCTTGTTTTAACAACTTAGCCGGCTGCGGTGGCTGAGCGGTTACAGGTGCTTCAGTCCAGCACTGCGCGACTTCTACGGTCACAGCTTCGAATCCTGCCTTGGGCATGGATGTGTGTGATGCCCTTAGATTAGTTAGGTTTAACTGGTTCTAAGTTCTAGGGGACTGGTGACCTCAGATGTTAAGTCCCATAGTGCTCAAATCCATTTGAACCATTTTTAACCACTTCTTCTATTCTTTCTTTTGCTTGTGCCGTTTTTCCTGTTGATACGCAGGGTCAGCATGGTTAATTGGATGTGGCAATGTTATTTGGAGGGTTGGCCAGATGCCCTTCCTGTCACCACCCCATACCCCCCAGGAAGGAATTAGTATACCCCAACTGTCTGCGACTAGTATAATCCATGGAATAGTGCGAAAGTGTTCAGATATCTGCGAGCCATGTAAATGAGGTGGGATGTGGGGACCAGCCCAGTATTCACCTAGGGGGATGTGAAAAACCGCCTAAAAACCACATCCAGGCTGGCTGGCTCACCAGCCCTCGTCGTTAATTCACCGGGTGGGTTCAATCTGGGGCCGGCGAGCCTACCCAAGTCCAGGAAGCAGCACATTGACATGCTCGGCTAACCTGGCAGGTATTTTTTTTTAACCACTTATGTTCTCATATATGTTTGCTGTCTGATTTGTTGGCTGTTTTAGTGAAGGACACATGGATTTTTGACTATGTTTTACTTTTTATCATTCGTAGCAACATGGCAAAGGACATTTAATCTTTGGTTCAGGACCTCCACTGTCTCTACACCATATTTTGAGGACCTTGTGTTTAGCTCACTTTCTATCAGTCATTTGGGCTTAATGTACAGGGTGTTACAAAAAGGTACAGCCAAACTTTCAGGAAACATTCCTCACACACAAATAAAGAAAAGATGTTATGTGGACATGTGTCCTGCACATTTCAGTCAAAGTGTTTGTACACTTCTCAACAACAGATTCGGTGACTGATGGCTTGGTAGAGGCGGACCAATTCCATGGCCTCCAACCTCTCCTGATCTCAACCATCTTGACTTTCATTTATGGGGACATTTGAAAACTCTTGTCTACGCAACCCCGGTACCAAATGTTGAGACTCTTCGTGCTTGTATTGTTAACGGCTGTGATTCAATACGCCATTCTCCAGGGCTGCATCAGCGCATCAGGGATTCCATGCGATGGAGGGTGGATGCATGTATCCTCGCTAACGGAGGACATTTTGAACACTTCCTGTAACAAAGTGTTTGAAGTCACGCTGGTACGTTCTGTTGCTGTGTGTTTTCATTCCATGATTAATGTGATTTGAAGAGGAGTAATAAAATGAGCTCTAACATGCAAAGTAAGCATTTCCGGACACATGTCCACATAACATATTTTCTTTCTTTGTGTTTGGGGAATGTTTCCTGAAAGTTTGGCCGTACCTTTTTGTAACACCCTGTATAGTCTCTTTATGTTCTTTTACTTCTTGATATTCTAAGGTTATGACATGGGAACTTATGACCTTAGTTGTTTTTATGTCCTAAAACAAATAACACACACACAAAAAACACTTGACTGCCAGATGAAGGATTCCATTGATATTCTAACTCCTCCAGCCACAGGCTGTGCCATAGTGATCCCATCACACATATTTTATAAGCTTCCCAAAATCTATAAACCCCACAATCCTGGATGTCCCAGTGTAGACGGATACTATGCTCCCATTGGAAGATCTCTGCTCTTGTTGACCAGCACCTCCAACCAGTTGCCTGTAGCTTAGCTTCTCATATCAAACATACAACTCCACTTAGCAATTCTCAGCCATCCCTACCCCATTAACACCTGGATCCTTGTTTGTCACAGTTGATGACACCTGCCTACACACCAACATTCCTCAGGCCAATGGCCATCATGCCATCCAACTCTACCATTCTCAACGTCCTACTGACATCAACCCACTACTTCATTCCTTCTAAACCTTACCGATTACATCCTCACCCACAAATACTTCTCCTTTGAGAGGAAGATACACTGCCAGGAAAAATATCAAAACACCAAACAATAATTAATGTAGACTATTGAAATTTCAGTAATACATTTGTGTAGGTAACATATTTAAATGATTGACATTGCAAGATCACAGGTAAATGTAAGTGCGAGACAAGCCATTGCAAATATGAAACGCTGGTACATTAATGGCCAGTTTAACTGACACAATTCTGAATGCATCCATTCAGACATGATGCACTGTGTTGTACAGCTTCTTGATGACAGTTTGTGGGATGGAGCTTCATGGTCTTGCCCTTGACCAATCAACACAGGGATGTTTAGTGCTCCTTGTGGAAGACACTGGAGATGTCGTCCAATGATGTCCCATATGTGCTTGATTGAATGCTGATCTCATGATTGGGTAGGCCAATGTAACATTTCATCACTCTGCAGAGCATGTGGGGTTACAACAGTAGTACATAGGTGAACTTTATCCTGTTCAAAAATACTCCCTGTAATGCTTTTCAAGAACGGAAGCACAACAGGTTGAATCACCAGATTGACATACAAATTTACAGTCAGGATGCGTGGACTAATCATGTGATTGCTTCTGGTGTCATACAGAACTGTACCCCAGACCATAACTCCAGATGTAGGTCCTGTGTGTCTAGCTCAGGCTCGTCCAAACTGTGCCCCTGGGGCGCTAGCACCCGCGATCGCCCGCGGCCAGCACCCCGGGCGAATTCGTGTGTTGTCGTAGTGGCCGAGCCGTGTCGCCTAGCTGGCCGTGCGGATCGCCCGCCGAGCCTCGGCATGCCGGTATGCAAATATTGCAATAGATGAAAATTTATTTTGCGACCACACATCGCTGTCCTTTTCAGCAGACCTGGGGGAAAACGTATGTAAAACCAATCTTTTTTGTTAGTTTTTTATTTGAGTTTCAATGAACGAAACAATTAAATGTTAAAGTGTTTTAAAAACAGGATTGTACAAAATTAATTGTATGTTCCTTTTTGACATGGTACGAGCAGGAAACAGGTGGGCAAAGTTTGTGCGCAAATTACAAATGATCGCTGAGAATTGGGAAAGCAGGGAAACCCTTTGCTGCTGGGAATCTCATCAAGGGTTGCCTGGTCGACTCGGCGGCTTGTATTTGTCCACCAGACCTCACGGATAAAATTGAAAAAATAGCTCTTTCTCCTCAAACTGTTGCTCACAGAGTTGAAAATATGGTCTCAGATATGGAGCAGCAATTAATGGAGAGAGCGGCAAACTTCATTTCACTTTCTGTTGCTCTTGAAGAGTCCGCGGACGTTGTGGACATATCTCAGCTCGTCATATTCATTCGAGGTGTTGACGGCACTCTGCATGTCACTGAAGAATTTCTCGATCTTATACCATTAAAAGACACAACCATGGGTTTGGATATTTTTCTAGCCGTGGAAAACGTGATGCAGCCCCTGTGCTACGAGGGATATGCACTGGATTTCTGAGTTATGTGAGGTCAAAAATGGCTGAAGTTGGCTGTTCCTTATTTGTGACAGTCCATTGTCTGATTCACCAGGACACACTTTGTGGAAAGATTGTCAACATTAAAAATGTTATGGACGCAGTTCTTTGAACGGTTAATTATCTTCACTCGCATGGACTCACGCATCGCCAATTTAAAAAAATTCTGGCTGATATCGAAGCGGAATACCCAGACATCCCCTACCACACCGAAGTAAGATGGCTGAGCAGAGGAGAGGTGCTTCATCAGTTTTCACCTTGAGGGCTGAAAGAAATACCTTTTTGGAAATGAAAGGACATCCAGAAGAATTACTTTGTGATCCTAAGTGGGTGGTGAATTTGGCTTTTTTTGAGTGACCTTACTGGTCATTTAAATACTTTGAACATTACACTCCAACTCGAAAATCACTATGTCGTTGATTTAGTGCAGACAATTCAAGCATTTAAAGAAAAACTTATTTTGTGGGAAAAACAATTGTGCGAGAAGAATTGTGGACACTTTCCTGCATTAGACAGCATTAAAGAAGATGTGGATTTTTCAGATGATGTTGCAATCATTTGCGAATTACAAAAACGGTTTGAAAACAGATTTTTGGAGACAAATGAGCTTCAATCGGCCTTAGGTATATTTGTTCGCCCATTTTCCCTTCGGCATAGGACGTCTCACAAGTGCTTCAACTAGAACTGATTGACCTGCAGTGCGATATCCGCCTGAAGGACCGCTTTCTCATGTGTAAAACTTTGAATGACTTTTACAGCTGTCTTCCACGAGAGAAATATCCTCTTTTGCACAAGCATGCGGCCTAAGTTCTCTCAATGTTGAGTGCTTTTTCTCTCTTTTAAAGCTTGCTAAAACTAAGAACCGTTCATTACTTGGCAATGAAAATTTGACTAATTCTTTGAAGTTATCAGTCTCAGGGAATATTGTACCAAACATTGACAAAACCATTTCCTCAAAAAAGAAAAAAGTGTAAAATGTTAATTGTCTTCTTTAAAAATGTTGGCTGTAAGAATTAAAGAGCTTCGTAACCTTAATTTTATTTTTTAATAAGTTTTCAAACTTGGTCAGTTAAAATTATTATGTACAAAACAGCAAACTAAGCACCCGATTTCTAAACTCTGAGAAGGAATACAAAAAGCTGTAGCATGAAGTACAACAGAAAATATTTACTTGTAACTATTAACAGCAAGAATGAGACTCTATATCCCTTACATAAAATTATTTCAAAAATAGAATATTTATGACTAGTTCATTTAAGAAACTGATATATTTTTCAGAAGACACCTATGGTACATATGACGAGTGTGCATGTGCAGTACTAATAGAATCAACCTGTGGGTCAGAAAACTACTAAGTTATTCTTCGATTCTTGTTTTGGATATTCTTTTCTCTAGCTTTGCGTAGTAATTCTGCCACACGTACACTAGTTGTTACCTAAACAGCAAATGGTTTGCTTGTTTTACCGCTCATGGACCTCTTTTACAGAGGTGCGCTTCCTCTGTCCTTTTGTTTGCGTTGGATCTGACTGTGGAACAGTCCAGCACAGAGCAGTGCTGTGCGGTCTCACTCGCTCCGCAGCTCTCTCTCTCGCCCCTATGCTGCCGGGTGCAATTCTTGGATGAGCCTGGTCTAGCACATGAACAGGTTGACTGCAGGCCCTCAACAGGCTTCCTTATAACAACACACAGCCATCACTGGCACTCAGGTAGACCCAGCTTTCATCTCAAAACACAACAGACTCCAATGAGCCACTTGACACCACTGAAGCTACAAATGACAGACGTTTTGGGGTCAGTGGAAGGCACACTACAGGGCATCTGGTTCAGAGCTGTCCTTGAAGAAACCAATTTGCAACAATTCGTTGTGTCACTGCGGTGCTAACTGCTGCTCAAATTGCTGCTGCAGTTGCAGCACAATTCACCAGAGCCACATACCGAATATGATGGTCTTCCCTCTCAGTAGAGACATGTGACCATCCAGAACCCTCATCTTCTTGTGACTGTACTTTCTTGTGACCACTGCTGCCAGTGATCATGTACAGTGGTTACATCTCTGCCAAGTCTTACTGCAATATCACACAAGGAACATACAGTTTCTCATAGCTCTATTACATGAACTCGCTCAAACTCAGTGAGGTGCTGATAATGGCACTTTGTTGCCTTAAAGGTGTACTTGACTAACATCAACTCATTATGTTTAGTCCTAAAGGTCACCAATGCTATGGTCATTACAGCGTGTGTTTAATGAAACCTGATTTGAATCCTCATAGTGGCACTACTAGCGGCCCTCTTATGTGACAGTGACAGCAATATGCAGTTAACAGTGTGCATTATATAACTTGCTATACAATCACCAAAATGAATTATACTGTCCAGTAAGATAACACTTTTCATTTACATATGTGATACATAGGTGTCATGCAGATGATGTCAAAGCACAGATTTTCACATGAGGTATTAGGTCTTTGATATTTAGCCTGGGACTTTCACTCTCAATGATATAGTATGTTTCTGAGTGCTAGGGTGTCACAGAACTTTCTGATACATTGATGTTGTTCGTTCGGTAGTGCACCCATGAGTCTAACACAACTCAACATAGAGATGTTACCTGGTTGCTCACCATTCACAGACTTTCCCTTTAATTGACGCAGAGATGTGAGTAACATACTAGTTGGACACAGACCGTAGATTTTGGGGGAGGGGTGGCTTTTTAAAGACAGCACAAGAACATTATGTGATTTATGAAATTACTTAATGTTTTTGAATTTTGCTAGGTTAGATTTCATTATTTTGCGTGGACTCAAGGACTTTACCATTATCCGGTTTATGAAAAACGTTTCAGGTTAATAAATGATAAAAGCATGTGGAACATCATTATGTTTTCGTAGTCTGAAATCCCCTATCTACAAGTAGGGCATCTATCATGAAATCCATATTTTATGAACCTCTGTTATCCAAAAGCTTAATTAGTGACTGAATTAATTAGTGACAGCTGTTGCCTGATTCAGAAAAAAATAAAGCAAAAAAAATTATATCATCAAAGTTCAAAATCTCACCGATATTATAGCAAAACAGACACTGAAATTATTAGTGTCCAAACTTCTAATGTCAATTATTCTGTACGTTAATTAATGTCAGATAATTCAAAATATGGTCTTGAAAATTTGGGAATGTATGTTTTTGAATGAGTAGTAATAATACTTCCTATCCTGCCCATTAGCTCAAAATCCCTTAAGTGATGTCGTAGGAACATTAATTAGCTATAACTTTTAATTTCTGAGCCATCTAGTGATACTATATAATTTTAATCGGGGAGATAAATACAAACAACGAACAATTACGTGTGTGACAGCATTAAAAACAGAATGAAAAAGTGAAAGAATTTTAGTTATTCATGTGAGCAGAAAACACAACTGTTGGAATATTTTACAGCTTGGTACATCTCTTCACCCACCAACTGAATTAAACAGACAGTTATTGACAATTAGCTTACTGGATAATTCAGTGGCCTGTAAGAGTCTATTACATGTATCAATATACATAAAAAAGAAACACTGTTATCATAATGCTTTAAACTGATCTTCAAATCAGGTATCCTAAATAGATGTTACCTAACAGCCATCCGTGGCCGTCTTATGACACAAAATTTCATAAAATTTCTAAACATACAAGTGCATAGCATTATATGTACATAACTATAATATTTCAAAACGCATTTATATCAGAGAACGTCATGGGCCACAACTTAGTCTTCATATTTCACAAATTTATCACTCTGTTGACACAGTTCATTACTCATTATTGGCACCATCTTCACAAAAACCACTGTCATAGTCTGCTGTAGGCTCTTTCTGTGATTTCTGCTTCAAATTTTCACTCATGTCCATTGTATTGTTTTGTATTGTATTGATCCAAAGTGGTTTCAGCATTTACAAACAAAAAGGCAACAAATTTTCTAAATTAGTGCACTAGTAATTCCTGTCTCTAAATTTCTAGTACAAATGATTACTCATTAATTGGAAATTTACTCATTATAAATGTACATGACTATCAGTATAATGTCACACAGAAAATTTACAACAAAGCATGTCTATAAATCAAATGAGAATGGAAGCTGCTTTATTTACTCAATTGGTCTCCTCTGACTATGGCCAATTAACCCTCTTGAAATGAAGTTCTCTGCATGTTTAATTCCTGTTAGAAAATAATAACATCAAGTAGGAGGTAAACAGTACAGTATCAGAGAAATGAACTTTGCACCAATTTATATTAAACAACTCATTAAAAAAATTAGTACTTCATGTAGGTTCATTAAATAATTTTCAGTATTTTATCATTTTTTTTTAATTATAAAAGCATCATTCTGTTTCTGAATACAGTGCAGTAATGTCCAACAGCTTAACAACAAGCTATGTCATTTTACTTAGGCATGTCATCACAACAAAAGAATATTCTCTTGCATATCATTTCGCTTTCCAATTTATCAATGCTCATTATACTGCTTATTTATTCCCTTATAAACATGTTGACTGAAGATGTACTTTTGCAAAAGAAGCTATTACGAAGACGTGGTCCCTAATCATTGCTGCTTCATATATACTTCATAGAACTTCATTCACCTTGTCACTTCACATTCACTTAATATTTCATTGATTCATTATTATATATTTCTGCATTACATAATACATTGCTGCTTCATATATTCATTCTGCTTCACTTTGTGTACAAATAAATGACTCTACGGCATAATTCTCAACAGCAGCCACCCACATTAAAGACAAGACATTTCCCTCTATTACACAGCAGAGCAAAACTTATTCAAATGATCTCACTAAAATTTAATCTCCACAACATTTATTTTTAATACAATATTGTTTATCTTGGCCTGAAAGACTTATAATATGGCACACATGTACTGAGAAGATGAACTTTCATACATGCAACTAAAGATAATAACATTTTACATGAGACCAATGACTTTCTGAATTTCATATATTTAGGAGAAGTTGGGTTAACTGATTCCCAAAGCTAATTGGACCATCACAATTATAAACAATTCAAGAGTAAAAATTATTATTTTTTTCGTACCATAAACATGTTCCTTTAGATCGGCTGTACTGTGTGAGCTAATATGGGTGCTGTCTGTTAGCTACAGAGATTTGTCCGCAGCTCGTGGTCGTGCGGTAGCGTTCTCGCTTCCCGCACCCAGGTTCCTGGGTTCGATTCCCGGCGGGGTCAGGGATTTTCTCTGCCTCGTGATGACTGGGTGTTGTGTGCTGTCCTTAGGTTAGTTAGGTTTAAGTAGTTCTAAGTTCTAGGGGACTGATGACCATAGATGTTATGTCCCATAGTGCTCAGAGCCATTTGAACCATTTTTTTTGTTAGCTACATTTGCAGATATAGATAAAAAACTGAAATCCGCTGGTAAGACTAATTTATTTTTGCATTCAACAATTTCTCCTACAGTTTTACTTGTTTGAGTTAGATTCAGTGTTTATTGCTTTATGATACTCCATGAGATATGTGCATGGAGTCATTTTCCCTTCATGTTGAAAATTGTTGATAAAGTGAAAGTGGGGTTAACTGTACCAGTAAAATTTGGGGTTAAGTGGATTGGTTCAGTCAACCCCAGACAGTTGCTAATGAATGAAAATGCCTTTTATACAAACATCTAATAGATTACATAAATGTAAGCTTTGCACTTTCAAGGAAAAACCATTTTTCATGCAGTTTCACTTGCTTCCTGTCAGAAAATGCCTGGAAATTCAACGTTATGTTGACCTGCTCTGATTTCATGAGTAATTTCAAAGAAACACATTATAGTGCCCAAGAATTACCAAATATAACACTACAGCCCTTGTTGGTGTAGCATTTCCTTTGGTATTTACTGCCTCTGATATTTGGAAAGGCTTTAGTATTAGCAGTACCAAACCTACCAATTCACGCATATTTAATGCCTAATATTTATATTGTTGTATGTGCTGGACAGACCTCTCCCAATTCAGCAACAAATAACAAAATTTATTGGGAGAGCATGAAAGTACATCTGCACATGGCAATGTTGAGAATCTTGGACACCAGCCAGAAGATAAGTAAACAGAAATTACTAAGACTGGTGTGAGGAACACAACGAGATATAGATGGAATGGACAGAGGCAGCACCAAAAGGCAGAATAGCAAAGCTATTGCCAAAAAAGCATAAATTAAATTAAGTATGCCAAATACTGGCAGAAAGTGGCAGTAACTCTGAAGATCATGATCATGTCCAGTATGTTGATTCCTCTGATGCTAACTTGTACACAAGTGCTTTTGAAAATGATGAAACAGTGCACAAAGGTGACTTCATTGTAGTTAAGGTACAAGATAAAACTGTCACAAGTAGTCACAATTATTTTCTGGAGTGATTAAAATGTATGTAGATGACTATGAAGTAAAATTATATAAGACAGTAGTTTGTACTACAAAATTTGCAGCAACAGCAGAAGGAGATACCTTTCTTTGCTTTAACTGAAATAATTGCCAAACTATCCAATGCACTAGGTCTCACTATGAAGGCATGATTTGATTCCAGAATACATTACTAAATTCAGTGTGCAGTTTTTTATTATTTCTATCATTTTTTCTTTAATATACTCATAATTGTCTTTGTTACTAAAGTTGTTGCAATTTTTTTCGTATTTATAGTCATGCAATTCATTGATTTAATTGAGAAGTCCAATTAACCTTGCAATATGGTCCAGGTTCCAACTGTTGCCTGCTACATATTTGCAGAGCAGCAAGTTATGTATTTAGCTTTTTCTGTGCTTTCTTAGGAGTCCTGGGGTGTAAAGGATGTTTAAATGCTTTGGTGCAGATGCAGGAGAAGCTGGCCACAGTTTGAGAGCAGCTGAAGGTACTTTTGGCTACAGTCAGCGATCCTGAGTCTGCTGACTTGAGGTGTAGCAGTGGTAGAGCATCTGGCATATCGCATGAGAAACCTCAGGTGTCACTTGTTAGACCCACAGGCTCTGCTACTGAGGCAGCCTCCAGATGGCCCAGCAAGGGGTGTCCGCCTTGACTGCAGTGAGAATTGTGGGTGATAATGCTTTCACATCAGTCTGTCAGCAGGGTCTGAACAGGCAAATAGGGGTTGGGATTTGCTGCCTATTGGGATCTCCACAGTTAAGTATGTTATAGAGCCTCATAGAGATATAGCATTTATGGCCTGTAAGAAAGCCAATGTGTACTCAATGTATCTGCCAGAAGGCCACATCCAAAAAAGTGGAGGAGGACTTGCATGCAGCTATCAAGCATGCAGGCCGCAGTCATCTGTGAGTTCTGGCTGCTTTTGGCACCAATGATGCCTATTGCATGGGTTCTGAGCCTATCCTCAGTTCATGGTTGTGGCTCTTGAAAGTGGACAAGCCTGCTGGACTCGCCTGTGGGGTGCAATCACAGCTGGCAATTTGCAGCATTGTTTATAGAGGTGATTGGGTTCCTTTGGTTTGAAGACCAGTGGATTGTCTCAAACAAAGTCCATGTTGGCTCTGTGATGATTTTGGCTGCTGATTTCTGCGAAACAGAATATTCATCAAAATTCAAAACTACAGGCTACATAGCGGCTTCTCACGAAGAGCCTAACGAAACTGCCATTACTACATGTAGCCTCTCCTGGCAGCCCAGTAGCTTGTATCCAATGCACTACTGCCCATTTACTATATGCCCCACACCTTCACACTGATGATGAAACAATGAATTGGCATTGGGATTCAAAAATACAGGATACATGGCGGCTTATGACCAAGAGACTGATGACACTGCAGTAACTGTACGTAGCCTCTACTGGCAGCCCAGTAGCTTGTATCCGATGCACTACTGCCCATTTACTATATCCCCTACACCTTCACACTGACGATGCGACACAGAATATGCATCGCGACTCAAAACTACAGGATACACAGCGGCTTCTCACCAAGAACTTAACGAAACTGCAATCACTACACGTAGCATCTCCTGGCAGAACAGTGGCTTGTAACCGATGCACTACTGCCCATTTGCTATATCCTCCACACCTTCACACTGACGATGCAAAATAGAATAAGCATTGGAATTCAAAACTACAGGCTACATGGCGGCTTCTAACTAAGAGCCTAACGAAACTGTAATCATTACACGTAGCCTCGCCTGGCAGCCCAGTGGCTTGTACCTGATGCACTACTCCCCATTTACTATATCCCCCACACCTCCACACTGACGATGCAACATAGATTTGGCATCGCAATTGAAAAATACAATATACATGGAGGCTTCTCACCAAGAGACAAACGATAGTAAAAGTCATTGCACCTAACCTACCCTGGCAGCCCAGTAGCTTGTATTCGATGCACTACTGCCCATTTATTATATTCCCCACACCTCCACACTGACGATGTGCCATAGAATATGTATAGCGATTCAAAACTACAGGCTACACGTCGGCTTCTCACCAAGAGCATAACAAAACTGCCATCACTACACATCGCCTCTCCTGGCAGCCAAGTAGCTTGTATACAATGTACCACTGCCCATTTACTATATCCCCTACACCTTGACACTGACGATGCGACAAAGAATTGGCATCGTGGATCAAAAATACAGGATACATGGCGCCTTCTCACCAAGAGACAAACGATAGTAAAAGTCACTGCACTTAACATCTCCTGGCTGCCTAGTAGCTTGTATCCAATGCACTACTTCCCATTTACTTTATCCCCCACACCATTAGACTAACAATGCGACACAAAATTTGCATCGCAATTCAAAACTACAGGCTACATGGCGGCTTACCACCAAGAGTCAAACGATAATAAGAGTCAATGCACGTAACCTCTCCTGGCAGCCCAGTAGCTTCTATTCGATGCACTACTGCCCATTTCCTATCTCCCCCACACATCCACACTGACGATGCATCAAAGAATATGCATACTGATTCAAAACTACAGGCTACATAGCGGCTTCTCTCCAAGAGCCTTACGAAACATCCATCACTACACGCAGCCTCTCCTGGCAGCCCAGTAGCTTGTATCGGAAGCACTACTGCCCAATTACTATGTCCCCCACACCTTCACACTTACGATGAGACAAAGAGTTGGCATCGCGGTTCAAAACTACAGGATACATCACGACTTCTGTCAAAGAATCAGGCGATACTGCAGTCACTTTACGTAGTCTCCCCTGGCAGCCCATTAGCTTGTATCCGAAGCAGTACTGCCCATTTACTATATCCCCCACACCTCCATACTGACGATGTGACATACAATATGCATAGCGATTGAGTACTACAGGCCACCTGGTGGCTTCTCACCAAGACACAAACGATAGTAAAAGACACTGCACATAATCTCTCCCGGCAGCCTAGTAGCTTGTATCTGATGCACTACTGCCCATTTCCTTTATCCCCCACATCATCACACTGACGATGGGTACACAGAATTTGCATCACAATTCAAAGCTACAGGCTACATGGCGGCTTCTCACCAAGAGTCAAACGATAGTAAAAGTCACTGCATGTATACTCTCCTGGAAGCCCAGTAGCTTGTATTCGATGCATTACTGCCCATTTACTATATCCCCCACACCTCCACACTGACGATGCGACATACAATATGCATAGTGATTCAATACTACAGCCTACATGGTTGGCTTCACACAGAGAGACTAACGAAACTACCACCACTACACGTAGCCTCTCCTGGCAGCCCAGTAGCTTGTATTCGATACACTATTGCCCACTTACTATATCCCTCACACCTCCACACTGACGATGCGACATAGAATATGCATAGCGATTCAAAACTACAGACTACATGGCAGCTTCACAGCAAGAGCCTAACGAAACTGCCATTAATACACGTAGCCTCTCCTTGCAGCCCAGTAGCTAGTATCCAATGCACTACTGCCCATTAACTATATCCCATACACCTTCACACTGACGATGCGAAAAAGAATATGCATCACGATTAATAACTACAGGCTACATGGCGGCTTCCCACCAAGAGCCCAAAGAAACTCCCATCACTACCCGTAGCCTCTCCTGCCAGCCCACTACCTTGTATCCGAAGCACTACTGGGCATTTACTATATCCCCCACACCTTCACACTGACGATGTGGCAAAGAATTGCCATCGCAATTCAAAATTAAAGGAAACATGGCGACTTCTCACCAAGAGACTGACGAAACTGCAGTCACTGCACGTAGCATCTGCTGGCAGCCCAGTGGCTTGTATCCGATACACTACTGCCCATTTACTATAACCCCCACACCTTCACACTGACGATGCAAAACTGAATATGCATCGCAATTCAAAACCACTGGCTACATGGCGGCTTCTCAGTAAGAGCCAAACGGATCTGCCATCACTACATGTAGCCTCTCCTGGCAGCCCAGTAGCTTGTATCCGATGCACTACCGCCCATTAACTATATCCTCCACACCTTCACACTGACGATGCAACACAGAATTTGAATCGCGATTCAATACTACAGGCTACATGGTGGCTTCTCACCAAGAGACAAACGATAGTGGAAGTCACTGCACTTAACCTCTCCTGGCAGGGCAGTAGCTTGTATTCTATGCACTACTGCCCATTTACTATATCCCCACCACCTTCACATAGACGACGGGACAAAGCATTGGCATCGCAATTCAAAAATACAGGATACACGGCGGCTTCTCATCAAGAGACATACGATATTGCAGACACTGCACATTGCCTCTCCTGGCAGCGCAGTGGGTTATATCATATGCACTACTGCCCGTTTACTATATCCACCACAACTTCACACTGATGATGCAACACACAATTTGCATCGCGAATAAAAACTGCGGGCTACATGGCGGCTTCTCACCAAGAGCCTAACGAAACTGCCATCACTACTCGTAGCCCCACCTTGGAGCCCAGTTGCTTGTATTAGATGCACAATTTCCCATTTACTATGTGCCACACGCCATCACAAGGACGATGTGAAAAAGAATATGCATCGCGATTCAAAACTACAGGCTACATGGCGGCCACTCACCAAGGGCCTAACGAAACTGCCATCGCTACCCGTAGCCTCTTCTGGCAGCCCAGTAGCTTGTAACCGATGCAATACTGCCCATTTACTATACCTCCCACACCTTCACACTGACGATGCGAAAATAAATATGCATCGCGATTCAAAACTACAGGCAACATGGCGGTTTCTCACCAAGAGCTTAACTAAACTGCCATCACAACATGTAGCCTCTTCTGGCAGCCCAGTAGCTTGTATCCGATGCACTGATGCCCATTTACTATATCCCCCACACCTTCACACTGATGATGCAACACAGAATTTGTATCACGATTCAAAACTACAGGCTACATGGCGGCTTCTCACTAAGAGACAAACGACAGTAGAAGTTGCTGCACATAACCTATCCTGGCAGGGCAGTAGCTTGTATTCGATGCACTACTGCCCATTTTCTATATCCCCCACACCGCCACACTGACGATGCGACATAGAATATGCATAGCGATTCAAACCTACAGGATACATGGCGGCTTCTCACCAAGAGCCTAACGAAACTCTATCACTACTCGTAGCCTCCACTGGCAGCCCAGTTGTTTGTATTCGATGCACTATTGCCCATTTACTATATCCCACACACCTTTACAAGGTCGATGCGAAAAAGAATATGCGTCGCGATTCAAAACTACAGGCTACATGTCGGCCTCTCACCAAGGGCCTAACGAAACTGCCATCACTACCCGTAGCCTCTTCTGGCAGCCCAGTAGCTTGTAACCGATGCACTACTGCCCATTTATTATATCCCGCACACCTTCACACTGACGATGAGACAGAGAATCTGCATCACGATTCAAAAATACAGGACACATGAAAGCTTCTGACCAAGAGACTGACGAAACTGCAGTCACTGTACGTAGCCTCTCCTGGCAGATCAGTAGCTTGTATCCGATGCACTACCGCATATTTACTCTATCCCCCACACCTTCACACTGACGATGTGAAGCAGAATATGCACCGCAATTCAATACTACAGGCTACATGGCGGCTTCTCACCAAGAGCCTAACGAAACAGCGATCACTACACGTAACATCTCCTGGCAGAACAGTAGCTTGTATCCAATGCACTACTGCCCATAGACTATATCAAACACACCTTCACACTGACGATGCAAAAAAGAATATGCATCGTGATTCAAAACTAAAGGCTACATAGCGTCTTCTCACCAAGAGCCTAAAGAAACTGCCATCACTGTACATAGCCTCTCCTGGCAACCCAGTAGCTTGTAACCGACGCACTACTGCCCATTTACTATATCCCCCACACCTTCTCACTGACGATGCGAAACTGAATATGCATCGCAATTCAAAACTACTGGCATACATGGCGACTTCTCAGCAAGAGCCTAACAAATCTGCCAGCACCATACGTAGCCTCTCCTGGCAGGCCAGTAGCTTGTATCCGATGCACTACGGACCATTCACTATATCCCCCACACCTTCACACCGACGATGCAACAAAGAATTGGCATCGCGATTCAAAATTACAGGATTCATGGCGGCTTCTCACCAAGAGACTGACGATACTGCGGTCACAGCACGTAGCATCTGCTGGCAGCCCAGTGGCTTGTATCCGATGCACTACTGCCCATTTACTATATCCCCCACACATTCACACTGACGATACGAAACTGAATATGCGTCGCAATTCAAAACTACTGCCTACATGGCGACTTCTCAGCAAGAGCCTAACAAATCTGCCATCATCACACATAGCCTCTCCTGGCAGGCCAGTAGCTTGTATCTGATGCACTACTGCCCATTTACTATATCCCCCACACCTTCGCACTGACGATGCAACACAAGATATACATCGCGATTCAAAACTACAGGCTAAATGGTGGCTTCTAACCAAGAGCCTAATGAAACAACCGTCACTACATGTAGCCTCTCCTGGCAGCCCAGTAGCTTGTATCCAATGCACTACTGCCCATTTACTATGTCCCCCCCACCTTCACATAGACGATGGGACAAAGCATTGGCATTGCAATTCAAAAATACAGGAAACATGGCAACTTCACACCAAGAGACTGACGATACTGCAGTCACTGCACGTAGCATCTGCTGGCAGCCCAGTAGCTTGTATCCGTTGCAATACTGCCCATTTACTAAATCCACCACACCTTCTCACCGACGATGCGACAACGAATTGGCATCGTGATTCACAAAAACAGGATCCATGGCAGCTTCTCACCAAGAGACTGACGATACTGCAGACACTGTACGTAGCCTCTCCTGGCAGCCCAGTAGCTTGTATCCGATGCACTACTGCCCATTTACTATATCCCCCACACCTTCACACTGATTACGCAACACAGAATTTGTATCGCGATTCAAATCTACAAGCTACATGGCGGCTTCTCACCAAGAGCCTAACGAAACAGCCATCACTACACGTAGCATCTCCTGGCAGAACAGTGGCATGTATCTGACGCACTACTGCCCATTTACTATATCGAACACATCTTCACACTGACCAAGCGAAAAAGAATATGCATCGCAATTCAAAACTACAGGCTACATGGTGGCTTCTCACCAAGAGCCTAACGAAACTGCAATCACTACACGTAGCCTTTTCTGGCAGAGCAGTAGCTTGTATCCAATGCACTACTGCCCATTTACTTTATCCCTCACACCTTCACACTGTGGATGTGACAAAGAAATGGCATCGCGATTCAAATATACAGGATACATGGCAGCTTCTAACCAAGAAACTGACGATACTGCAGACATTGTACGTAGCCGTTCCTCGCAGCCCAGTAGCACTTATCCGATGCACTACTGATCATTTACTATATCCCCCACACCATCACACTGACAATGCGACATAGAACATGCATAGTGATACAATACTACAGGTTACATGGTGGCTTCTCACGAAGAGCTTAACGAAACTGCCATCTTAACACGTAGCCGCTTCTGGCAGCCATGTAGCTTGTATCCGATGCACTACTGCCCATTTACTATATCCCCCACACCTTCACACCGACGATGCGACAGAGAATTGGCATCGCGATTCAATAATACAGGATCCATGGCGGTTTCTCACCAAGAGACTGATGATACCGCAGACACTGTACGTAGCCTCTCCTGCCAGCCCAGTAGCTTGTATCCGATGCACTACGGCCCATTTACTATATCCCCCACACCTTCACACTGACGATGCAACACAGGAATTGTATTGCGATTAAAAACTACAGGATATGTGGCGGCTGCTCACCAAGAGACAAACGATAGTAAAAGTAGCTGCACGTAACCTATCCTGGCTGCCCAGTAGCTTGTATTCGATGCACCACTGCCCATTTACTATATCCCTCACACTTATACACTGACGACGCAACACAGAAATTGTATCGTGATTCAAAACTACAGGCTACATGGCGGATTCTCACCAAGAGACAGACGATTGTGAATATCACTGAACGTAACCTATCCTGGCAGCCAGGCAGCTTGTGTTCGATGCACAACTAGACATTTGCTTTATCCCCCACACCTCCCCACTGACGATGCGACATAGTATATGCATAGTGATTCAAAACTACAGGCTACATGGTGGCTTCTCATCAAGAGCCTAACGAAACTGCCATCACTACTCATAGCCCCTCCTGGCAGCCCAGTTGCTTGTATTCGATGCACTATTGCCCATTTACTATATCCCACACACCTTCAAAAGAACGATGTGAAAAAGAATATGCATCGTGATTCAGAACTACAGGCTACATGGCTGCCTCTCACCAAGGGCCTAACGAAACTGCCATCACTACACATAGCCTCTCCTGGCAGCCCAGTAGCTTATATCCGATTCACTACTGCCCATTTACTGTGACCCCCACACCCTCACACTGACGATGCGACGGAGAATCTGCATCACGATTCCAAAATACAGGACACATGACAGCTTCTGACCAAGAGACTAACGATACTGCAGTCACTGTATGAAGCCTCCCCCCCCCCCGCGACCCCCACCCCCCCACACACACCTTCACACTGACGATGCGACACAGATTATGCATCGCGATTCAAAATTACAGGCTACATGGCGGCTTCTCACCAAGGGCCTTACGAAACTGCCATCACTACACGTAGCCCCTCCTGGCAGCCCAGTAGCTTGTGTCATATGCACTACTGCCCATTTACTATATCCCCCACACCTTCACACCAACGATGCGGCAAAGAATCGGCATCGCAATTCAAAAATAGAGGATCCGTGGCGGCTTCTCACCAAGAGACTGACGATACTGCAGACACTGTACGTAGCCTCTCCTAGCAACCCAGTAGCTTCTATCTGATGCACAACGGCCTCTTTACTATATTCCCCACACCTTCACACTGACGATGCAACACAGAATTTGTATCGCGATTCAAAACTACAGGCTACATGGCGGCTTCTCAACAAGAGACAAATGATTGTAGATGTTGCTGCACGAAACCTATCCTGGCTGTCCAGTAGCTTGTATTCGATGCGCTACTGCCCATTTACTCCATCCTCCACACCTCCACACTGACGATGAGACAAAGAATTGGCGTCACGATTCAAAAATAAAGGATACTTGGCGGCTTCTAACCAAGAGACTGACGATACTGCAGACATTGTACGTAGCCGCTAATGGCAGCCCAGTAGCTCTTATACGATGCACTACCGATCGTTTACTATATCCCCCACACCTTCACTCTGACGATGCGACAAAGAATTGGCATTGCGATGCAAAAATACAGGATACATGGCGGCTTCTAACCAAGAGACTGACGATACTGCAGACATTGTACGTAGAAGCTCAAGGCAGCCCAGTAGCTTGTATCCGATTTACTACTGCCTATTTACTTTACCCCCGCACCATCAAACTGACGATGCGTCACAGTATTTGCATCGCAATTCAAAACTACAGGCTACATGGCAATATCACAGCAAGAGTCAAACGATAGAAAAAGTCACTGCACATAACCCCTCCTGGGAGCTCAGTAGCTTGTATTCAATGCACTACTGCTCATTTACTATATCCCCCACACCTCCAAACTGACGATGCGACTTAGAACATGCGTAGTGATTCAATACTACAGGCTACATGGCGGCTTCTCACGAAGAGCTTAACGAAATTGCCATCACAACTAGTAGCCTCTTCTGGCAGCCCAATAGCTTGTATCCGAAGCACTACTGCCTATTTACTCTATCCCCTACACCTTCACAGTGACGATGCGAAACAGAATATGCATCGCGATTAATAACTACAGGCTACATGGCATCTTCCCACCAAGAGCCCAACGAAACTGCCATCGCTACACGTAGCCTCTCCTGGCAGCCCAGTACCTTGTATCCCAAGCACTACTGCGCATTTACATATATCCCCCACACCTGCACACTGACATTGTGACAAAGAATTGTCATCGCAATTCAAAAATACAGGAGACATGGCGACTTCTCACCAAGAAACTGACTATACTGCGGTCACTGCACGTAGCATCTGCTGGCAGCCCAGTGGCTTGTATCCGATGCACTACTGCCCATTTACTATATCCCTCACACCTTCACACTGACGATCCGATACTGTATATGCATCGCAATTCAAAACTACCGGCTACATGCCGACTTCTCAGCAAGAGCCTAATGAACCTGCCATCACCACACGTAGCCTCTCCTGTCAGGCCAGTAGCTTGTATCCGATGCACTACTACCCATTTATTATATCCCCCACACCTTCACACTGACGATGCAACACAGAATTTGCATCGCGATTCAACACTACAGGCTACATGGTGGCTTCTCACCAAGAAACAGACAATAGTAAATGTCACTGCACGTAAACCCTCCTGGCAGCAATAGCTTGTATCCGATGCACTACAGCCATTCACTTTATCACCCACATCATCATACTGACGATGCGACACAGAATTTGCATCCCAATTAAAAACTACAGGTTACATGGCGGCTTCTCACCAAGAGACAAACGATGGTGGAAGTCACTGCACGTAACCTCTCCTGGCAGTGCAGTAGCTTGTATTCGATACACTACTGCCCATTTACTATATCCCCCACACCTCCACACAGACGATGCGACATAGAATATGCATAGCGATTCAAACCTACAGGCTACATGGCGGCTTCTCACCAAGAGCCTAACGAAACTGCCATCACTACTCGTAGCCTCTCCTGGCAGCCCAGTAGCTTATATCAGATGCACTGCAGCCCATTTACTGTGTCCCCCACACCTTCACACTGACGATGCCACACAGAATTTGCATCACGATTCTAAACTACAGCCTACATCTCAGCTTCTCTCCAAGAGACAAACGATTGTAAAAGTCACTGCACATAACCTCTCCTGGCAGCACAGTAGCTTGTATTCGATGCACTACTGCCCATTTTCTATGTCCGCCACACCTTCAAACAGACGATGCGAAAAAGAATATGCATCGTGATTCAAAACTACAGGCTACATGGCAGCTTCTCACCAAGAGCCTAACGAATTTGCCGTCACTACACGTAGCCTCTCCTGGCAGCCCAGTAGCTTGTATCATATGCACTACTGCCAATTTACTATATCCCCCACACCTTCACACTGACGATGCGAAACAGAATATGCATCACGATTAAAAACAACAGGGTACATGGCGGCTTCTCACCAAGAGGCTATTGAAACTGCCATCACTACAAGTAACCTCTCCCGGCAGCCCAGTACCTTGTATCTGATGCAATACTGCCCATTTACTATATCCAACACACCTTGACACTGACAATGCGACAAAGAATGTAATCGCGGTTCAAAAATACAGGACACATGGCGACTTCTGTCCAAGAGACTGACGACACTGTAGTCACAGTACGTAGCCTCTCCTGGCAGCCCAGTAGCTTGTATCCAATGCACTACTGCCTATTTACTATATCCCCAACACCGTCACACTGACGAAGCGAAACAGAATATGCATCGCGATTAATAACTACAGGCTACATGGCGGCTTCCACCAAGAGCCCAACGAAACTGCCATCACAACACGAAGCCTCTACTGGTATTTCAGTACCTTGTACCCGAAGCACTACTGCGCATTTACTAAACCCCCCGCACCTTCACAGTGATGATGCGGCAAAGAATTGCCATCGCAATTCAAAAATACAGGAAACATGGCGACCTCTCACCCAGAGACTGACGATACTGCAGTCCCTGCACGTAGCATCTGCTGGCAGTCCAGTGGCTTGTATCCGATGCACTACTGCCCATTTACTATTTCCCCCACACCTTCACACTGACGATCCGATACTGAATATGCATCGTAATTCAAAACTACTGTCTACATGGCGGCTTCTCAGCAAGAGCCTAACGAACCTGCCATTACCACACGTAGCCTCTCCCGGCAGGCCATTAGCTTGTATCCGATGCACTACTGTCCATTACCTATTTCCCCCACACCTTCGCACTGACGTTGCGACACAGAATATACATCGTGATTCAAAACTACAGGCTACATGGTGGCAACTCACCAAGAGATTAACGAAATTGTCATCACCACACGTAGCCTCTCCTGGCAGCCCAGTACCTAGTATCCGATGCACTACTGCCCAATTACTATATCCCCCACACATTCACACTGACGATGCAACACAGAATTTGCATTGCAATTCAACACTACAAGCTACATGGTAACTTATCGCCAAGAAACAAACGATAGTAAATGTCACTGCACGTAAACTATCCTGGCAGCCCAGTAGCTTGTATCCGAAGCACTACAGCTATTTACTTTACCCCCCACACCTCCACATTCACGATGCGACTTAGAGTATGCATGGCGATACAAAACTACAGGCCACATTGTGAGGTCTCACCAAAAGCGTAACGAAACTGCATCACTACACGTAGCCTCTCCTGGCAGCCCATTAGCTTGTATCTGATGCACTACTGCCCATTTACTGTATCCCCCACACCTTCACACTGAGGATGCGACATAGTATTGGCATCGCGATTCAAAAATACAGGATACATGGCGGCTTCTCATCAAGAGCCATCGATACTGCAGACACTGCACGTACCCTCTCGTGGCAGCCCAGTGACTTGTATCCTATGCACTACTGCCCATTTACTATATCCCCCACACCTTCACCCGACGATGCGACACAGAATTTGCATCCCAATACAAAACTACAGGCTACATGGAGGCTTCTCACCAAGAGACATACGATAGTAAAAGTCACTGCACGTAACCTCTCCTGGTAGCCCAGTAGTTTGCATTTGATGCACTACAGCCCATTTACTGTAACCCCCTCACCTCCACACTCACGATGCGACATAGAATATGCATGTCGATACAAAACTACAGGCCACACTCTGGGTTCTCACCAAGAGCGTAACAAAACTGTATCACTACACATAGCTTCTCCTGACAGCCCAGTAGCTAGTATCAGATGCACCACTGCCCATTTACTATATCCCCCACACCTTCACACTGACGATGCGAAACAGAATCTGCATCGCGATTCAAGGCTACAATCAACCTGGCGGTTTCTCATCAAGAGCCTAACAAAACCACCATCACTACACGTAGCCTCTCCTGCCAGCCCAGTAGCTTGTTCCGATGCACTACTGCCCATTTACTATTTCCCCCACACCTTCACACTGACGATGCGACAGAGAATTGGCATCACGATTCAAAAATACAGGATACATGGTGGCTTCTCAACAAGAGACTGACGATACCGCAGACATTATACGTAGCCGGTCCTGGCAGCCCAGTAGGTTGTATCCGATGCACTACTGCCCATTTATTATATCCCCCACACCTTCACACTGACGATGCGACAAAGAATGGCATCACGGTTCAAAAATACAGGATACATCGCGGCTTCTGTCCAAGAGATTCACGACACTGTAGTCACTGTACGTAGCCTCTCATGGCAGCCCAGTAACTTGTATCCGATGCTCTACTACCTATTTACTATATCCCCCACACCTTCACACTGAGGATGCGACAAAGTATTGGCATCACGATTTAAAACCACAGGCTACATGGCGGCTTCTCACCAGGACACAAACGATATTGGAAGTCACTGCACGTAACCTTTCCTGCCAGCGCAGTAGCTTGTATTCGATGCACTACTGCCCATTTACTATATCCCCCACATCTCCACACTGACGACGCGACATAAAATACGCATAGAGCCTAATGAAACTGCCATCACTACACGTAGCCCTCCTGGCAGCTCAGTAGCTTGTATCATATGCACTACTGATCAATTACTATATCCCCCACACCTTCACACTGACGATGTGAAACAGAATATGCATCACGATAAAAAATAACAAGATACATAGCGGCTTCTCACCAAGAGTATAGTGAAACTGCCATCACTACAAAGAGCCTCTCCTGGCAGCCGAGTACCTTGTATCCGATGCAATACTGGCCATTTACTATATCCCCTACACCCTCACACTGACGATGCAAAAATGAATATGCATCGCGATTCAGAACTACAGTCAACATGGCGGTTTCTCACCAAGAGCCTAACAAAACTGACATCACTACTTGTAGCCTCTCCTGGCAAGCCAGTAGCTTGTATCCGATGCACTACTGCCCATTTACTACATCCACCACATCTTCACACTAACGATGCAACACAGAATTTGCATCGCGATTCAAAACTACAGCCTATATCGCGGCTTCTCACCAAGAGACAAACGATTGTAAAAGTCACTGCACATAACCTCTCCTGGCAGCGCAGTAGCTTGTATCTGATGCACTATTGCCCATTTACTATATCCCACACACCTTCACACTGACGATGTCAAACAGAATCTGCATCGCGATTCAAAACTACAGGCTACATGGCAGCTTCTCACCAAGAGCCTAACGAAACTGCCATAACTACACGTAGCCTCTCCTGGCAGCCCAGTAGCTTGTATCTGATGCACTACTGCCCATTTACTATATCCTACACACCATCACAAAGACGATGCGGAAAAGAATGTGCATCGCGATTCAAAACTACAGGCTACATGGCGGCTTCTCACCAAGGGCCTAACGAAACTGCCATCACTACACGTAGCATCTCCTAGCAGCCTAGTAGCTTCTATCTGATGCACTACTGCCCATTTACTGTGTCACCCACACCTTCACACTGACGATGCGACAGAGAGTTGGCATCTCGGTTCAAAAATATAGGACACATGGTGGCTTCTGACCAAGAGACTGACCGAGCGAGGTGGCGCAGTGGTTAGCACACTGGACTCGCATTCGGGAGGACGACGGTTCAATCCCGTCTCCGGCCATCCTGATTTAGGTTTTCCGTGATTTCCCTAAATCGTTTCAGGCAAATGCCGGGATGGTTCCTTTGAAAGGGCACGGCCGATTTCCTTCCCAATCCTTCCCTAACCCGAGCTTGCGCTCCGTCTCTAATGACCTCGTTGTCGACGGGACGTTAAACACTAACCACCACCACCACCAAGAGACTCACGATACTGCTGTCACTGTACGTAGCCCCTCCTGGCAGCCCAGTAGCTTGTATCCGATGCACTACTGCCCCCACCCCCCCACACCTTCACACAGACTATGCGACCAGAATATGCATCTCGATCCAAAACTACGTGCTACATGGCGGCTTCTCACCAAGGGCCTATCGAAACTGCCATCACTACACGTAGCCTCTCCTGGCAGCCCAGTAGCTTGTATCATATGCACTACTGCCCATTCACTATATCCCCCACACCTTTACATTGTCGATGAGAAACAGAATATGCATCACGATTAAAAACAACAAGATACATGGCGGCTTCTCACCAAGAGCCTAGTGAAACAGCCATCACTACAAGTAGCCTCTCCTGGCAGCCCAGTACCTTGTATCCGATGCCATACTGGCCATTTACTATATCCCCCACACCCTCACACTGACGATGCGAAACAGAATATGCATCGCGAATCAGAACTACAGTCAATATGGCGGTTTCTCACCAAGAGCCTAACAAAACTGCCATAACTACACGTAGCCTCTCCTGGCAACCCAGTAGCTTGTATCCAATGCACTACTGCCCATTTACTATATCCCCCACACCTTCACACAGACGATGGGACAAGGCATTGGCATCGCAATTCAAATATACAGGATACATGGCGGCTACTCATCAAGAGACATACAATACTGCAGACACTGCACGTAGCCTCTCCTGGCAGCCCATTGGCTTATATCCTATGCACCACTGCCCATTTACTATATCCACCACACCTTCACACTGACGATGCAACACAGAATTTGCATCGCGATTCAAAACTACAGCCTATATCGCGGCTTCTCACCATGAGACAAACGATTGTAAAAGTCACTGCACATAACCTCTCCTGGCAGTGCAGTAGCTTGTATTCGATGCACTACTGCCCATTTACTATGTCCCCCACACCTTCACAAGGACAATGCGGAAAAGAATATGCATCGCGATTCAATACTACTGGCTATATGGCGGCTTTTCACCAAGGGCCTAACGAAACTGCCATCACTACACGTAGCCTTTCCTAGCAGCCTAGTAGCTTATATCTGATGCACTACTGCCCATTTACTGTGTCCCCCACACCTTCACACTGACGATGCGACAGAGAATTGGCATCACGATTCAAAAATACAGGACACATGGCGGCTTCTGACCAAGAGACTGACGATACTGCTGTCACTGTACGTAGCCTCTCCTGCCAGCCCAGTACCTTGTATCCGATGCACTACTGCCCCCACCCCCCCACACCTTCACACTGACGATGCGACACAGAAAATGCATCGCGATTCAAAACTACATGCTACATGGCGGCTTCTTCGCAAGGGCCTATCGAAATTGCCATCACTACACATAGCCTCTCCTGGCAGCCCAGTAGCTTGTATCATATGCACTACTGCCCATTTACTATTTCCCCCATACGTTCACACTGACGATGCGAAACAGAATATGCATCGCAACCCAAACGTACAGGCTACATGGCGGCTTCTCACCAAGAGACAAACAATAGTAAAAGTCACTGCACGTAACCTATCCTGGCAGCCCAGTAGCTTGTATTCCATGCACAACTGCCAAATTACTATATCCCCCACACCTCCCCACTGAGCGACTGCTACGGTCACAGGTTCGAATCTTGCGTCGGGCATGGATATGTGTGATGTCCTTACGTTATTTAGCTGTAAGTAGTTCTAAGTTCTAGGGGACTTATGACCACAGCAGTTGAGTCCCATAGTGCTCAGAGCCATTTCTGAACCTCCACACTGACGATGCGGCATAGAATACGCATAGCAATTCTAAACTACAGGCTACATGGCGGTTTCTTACCATGAGCGTAACGAAACTGCCATCACTACACGTAGTATCTCCTGGCAGCCTAGTAGCTCGTATCCGATGCACTACTGCCCATTTACTATATCCCCCACATCTTCACACTGACGATGCGACAAACAATTGGTATCGCAGTACTAAAATACAGGATAAATGGCGGCTTTTCACCAAGAGACTGACGATACTGCAGACACTGTACGTAGCCTCTCCTGGCAGCCCACTAGCTAGTATCCGATGCACTACTGCCCATTTACTATATCCCCCACACCTTCACACTGACGATGCAACACAGAAATTGCATCGCGATTCAAAACTACAGGCTACATGGCGGTTTCTCACCAAGAGACAAACGATAGTAAAAGTCACTGCACGTAACCTATCCTGGTAGCCCGGTAGCTTGTATTCGATGCACTACTACCCATTTGCTTTATCCCCTACACATCCACACTGACGATTCGACATAGAATATGCATAGCAATACAAAACAACAGGCTACATGGCGGTTTCTTACCATGAGCGTAACGAAACTGCCATCACTACACGTAGTATCTCCCGGCAGCCCAGTAGCTTGTATCCGATGCACTACTGCCCATTTACTATTTCCCCCACACCTTCACACTGATGCATCGCGATTCAAAACTACGGGCTACATGATGGCTTCTCACCAAGAGCCTAACGAAACTGCCATCACTACATGTAGCCTCTCCTGGCAGCCCAGTAGCTTGTATCAGATGCACTACTGCCAATTTACTATGTCCCCCACACCTTCACACTGAGATGCGGCAAAGAATTGGCATCGCGATTCAAAACTACAGGCTACATGGCGGCTTCTCACCAAGAGCCTAACGCAACTGCCATCACTACACGTAGCCTCTCCTGGCAGTCCAGTAGCTTGTATGCGTTGCACTACTGCCCAATTACTATATCCCCCACACCTTCACACTGACGATGCGTCACGAAATTTGCATCGCAATTCAAAACTACAGGCTACATAACGTCTTCTCACCAAGAGACTAACGATACTGCAGTCACTGTACGTAGCCTCTCCTGGCAGCCCACTGACATGTATCCCATGCACCACTGCCCATTTACAACATCCGTCACACCTTCATATTGATGATGCGACACTCAATTTGCATCGTGATTCGAAAATACATTCTATATGGCGGTTTCTCACCAAGAGACTAACAATACTGCAGTCACTGTACGTAGCCTCTCCTGGCAGCCCAATAACTTGTATCCGATGCACTATTGCCCATTTAGTATATTCCCCACACCTTCACACTGACGATGCAACACAGAAATTGCATCGCGATTCAAAACTACAGGCTACATGGCGGCTTCTCACAAAGAGATTAACGATACTGCAGCCGCTGCACGTAGCCTCTCCTGGCACCCCAGTAGCTTGTATCCGATACACTACTGCCCATTTACCATATCCCCCACACCTATACACTGACGCTGCGACACACAACTTGCATCGCAATTGAAACCTACAGCCTACATGGCGGCTTCTCACCAAAAGACTAACGATACTGCAGTCACTGTACGTAGCGTCTCCTGGCAGCCCAGTACCGTATAACTGACACACTCCAACATAATTACTATATCCCACGCACCATCACACTGATGATGCGATACAGAAATTGGATCACGATTGAAAACTGCAGGCTCCATGGGGGCTTATCTCCAAGAGACTAACGATACTACAGTCACTGTACGTAGCCTATCCTGTCAGCACGGTAGCTCTCCTCCGATTCACTACTGCCCATTTACTATATCCCTGACACCTCCATATTGACAATGCGACCATAGTGTTCCCTCACTCATTCACCTGAATGCCCAGTATCTTGTATCTGATGCATTACTACATAATTACTATATCCCTCACACCTTCACATTGGCGAGCCGACACAGAAATCGCATCGCGATTGAAAACTACAGGCTCCATCGCGCCTTTTCACCAAGAGACTTAACGATACTACGGTCACTGTACGTAGCCTATACTGGCAGTACAGTAGCTTGCATCCGATGCACTGCTGCCCATTTACTATATTGCTGGCACTTTCATATTGACGTTGCAACACAAAAATTGCATCGCGATTGAAAACTACATGCTCTATGACGACTTCTCTCCAGGAGTCTAAAGATACTATAGTCACTGTACTTAAACTTACCTGAGAGGGCAGTATTTTGTAACTGATGCACTTCTACATAATTACTATAACCCTTACAACTTCATATTGGCAATGCGACACAGAAATTGCATCGTGATTGAAAAATACAGACTCCATTGGGGCTTCTCACCAAGAGACTGACGATACAAGGTTCACTGTATGTAGCCTCACATGGCAGCCCAGTAGCTTGTATCCGATGCCCTACTGCCTATTTACCTCACTCCTTCACATTGACAATGCAACAATAGTATATCCCTCACTCATTCACATCGACGATGTGACACAGAAAATGCATCGCGATTGAAAACTACAGGCCGCATGACGGCTTCTCTCCAAGAGACGAACGATACTACAGTCACTGTACGTAACCTCACCTTGGAGCCCAGTATCTTGTAACTGATGCTTTACTACGTAATTACTATATCCCTCACACCTTCACATTGATGATGCGATACAAGAACTACATCTCGATTAAAAAATATATACCCCATGGCGCTTTTTCACTAAGAGACTAACGATACTACGATCACTGTACGTAGCCTATCCTGCCAGCACGGTAGCTTGTATCCGATGCCCAACTGCCTATTTACTATATCCCTCACTCTTTCACATTGACGGTGCGACCATTGTATATCCCTCACTCATTCACATCAACGATGTGACACATAAATTGCATAGCGATTGAAAACTACAGGATCCATGACGACTTCTCTCCAGGAGACTAAAGATACTATAGTCACTGTACGTAACCTTACCTGAGAGGCCAGTATGTTGTATCTGATGCACTACTATATAATTACTGTAATCCCCACACCTTCACATTGACGATGCGACACAGAAATTGCATTGCGATTGAAAGCTAAAGGCTGATGGCGGCTTATCACCACGAGACTAACAATACTTCATTCACTGTTCGTAGCCTCTCCTGGCAGCCAGTAACTTGTGTCTGATGCACTACTGCCCATTTACTACACATCACACCTTCACATTGACGATGCAACATAGAAATTGCATCGCGATTGAAATCTACAGACTCTATGGCGGCTTCTATCCAAGAGACTAACGATACTTCAGTCACTATACGTAACCTCACCTTGGAGCCCAGTACCTTGTAACTGATGCTTTACTACCTAATTACTATATCCCTTGCAACTTCACATTGACAATGTGATACAAAATCTGCATCTCGATTGAAAACTACATGCCCCATGGCGCCTTTTCACCAAGAGACTAACGATACTACGGTCACTGTGCATAGCCTATCTTGGCAGCACGGTAGCTTGCATCTGATGCGCTACTGCCCATTTACTGTAACCCTCACACCTTCATATTGACGATGGGACACAGAAATTGCAATGTGATTGAAAACTACAGGCTTCATGGCGGCTTCTCACCAAGAGACTAACAATACTACGGTCACTGCACATAACCTCACCTGGAAGACCAGGACCTTGTAACTGATACACTACTACACAATTACTATATCCCCCGTACCTTCGCATTGACGATGGGACACAGGAATTTCATCATGATTGAAAACCACAGGCCTTATGGCAGCTTCTCTCCAAGAGACTAACGATGCACAGTTCATGTTAGATTAATACTTTTTATTAACATCAATTATCATTAGAGAGTAAGAGCATTGGCACGAAAGTGTTACAATTTGTATCTCCTTAAACAGGCTTCTGCAAGATGGTTGTTTAATAAACTTTACATTATCTTCCTATTGCATGATTTTGTTTACTAAATAGGTACTTTTTTATCTTGGCTGGATAGCGCCACAAGAGAATGGTATAGGAAGGAGTGAATGAAAACATTGTAGAAATCCAGTGTGCAGATCAGCACAATGACAGAGAGTTCTAAACTGAACTGAATTGTTTGATTAATACATTCATGTGTGGGTGCCACCTGAATGTTTGTGAACTCCACATATGGAGCCTCAACGAATGTATGCTCACTGACCTCTAATTAAAATACGTTAAAGTCACCTGTGTCTGTTTGGAAATGTGTAATATGAGTCTTTGTATGATTAAGCCTTAAAGCTTGAGCTCTTCAGTGGATTATTTTTGAGTAGCAAGTATCAGAGTATATGAAGAATCATGCAACATCCATGGTAAATAATTTATGTAGGTCAATAACAGGAGTGAGACAATCATCAAACCTTACAAGAAACTATAATTGTAGTTTTCCCACTCTGAATATAGCGTTATTCCTGTGACATAAATTGTTAATATGAATGCCTGTTACCTATAATTAAGATGTGACATCAGCCATTTAAAGGGAATGCCTATAATGCCATTACATTTTCGATTTCTTGTAAGATCTATGTGGTCCAAACAAAGTCTAGATAAGATCATATGTCAACAGACTAATTTTCCTTGTTTATTTCTACTTGAATGGAATTTGTGGAATAGTATACGGATTTATCTGTAGAAAAGCCTGTTCAGAGGTCAGACAAAGCTTCTGTTAAATATTATTATCAGAATGGTGGTTTAATTTTCTGTTACGAGCTACCCTCTCAATGTGTTTTCTGAACACAACAAGGAGCGAGATGTGTCTATAATAGAATTCACCTGCTTGTCTCCGCTTTTTTAAATAGGGTACTGCAGATTTCATCTTTCAGGAAACATATCTTGATTCATCAAATAATTACAAGGATAACTCGAAATTCCTGTTGGTGCTATTATATGTGTACAAGAGTTTAGTAACAGTATTGAAATATTATCATGACTGAAATACTGAATTATGTACATATATAAAAAAAAGTTTTGCATCACCCCGTTTCCCAGAACTCCTGAAGATAGATGTTGACTGTGGACGTAGTATCACAGACACAGTCCCTTTGACTGTTCACAGATGTCACTAAACCCACCTAAAGATGTAAACAACCATGCATGAGCAGTGTCTATTAGACAGAGGGAGTCCGACAGCCAATCAGTTCCAGTTATTCCACCAGGAAGGAGATACACGGCTCATGTTGCCTGAAGTTCAACCATACCTAGACGCTCAATTCCGCGGTTCGGTCGCGTCTGCATTATTTTGTGACAGGAAGGGCTCACAACAAGGGAAGTGTCCAGGCGTCTCAGAGTGAACCAAAGCAATGTTGTTCGGACATGGAGGAGATTCAGAGAGACAGGAACTGTCGATGACATGCCTCGCTCAGGCCACCCAAGGGCTATTACTGCAGCGGATGACTGCTACTTATGGATTATGTCTCAGAGGAACTCTGACAGCATGTTGAACAATGCTTTTCGTGCAGCCACAGGATGTCGTGTTATGACTCAAACTGTGCGCAACAGGCTGCATGATGCGCAACTTCATTCCCGACGTCCATGGCGAGGTCCATCTTTGCAACCACGACACCATGCAGCATGGTGCAGATGGGCCCAACAACATGCTGAATGGACCGCTCAGGATTGGCATCGTGTTCTCTTCACCGATGAGTGTCGCTTATGCCTTCAAACAAATAGTCGTCGGGGACATGTTTCATGGCAACCTGGTCAGGCTGTACACCTTAGACACACTGTCCAGCGAGTGCAGCGAGGTGGAGGTTACCTGACTTTTGGGGTAGCATTATGAGGGGGCCGACATATACCGCTGGTGGTCGTGAAAGGCGACATAATGGCTGTACGATAAGTGAATGCCATCCTCCGACCGATAGTGCAACCAAATCAGCAGCATATTGGCGAGCCTCTTGTCTTCATTGATGACAATTCACACCCCCATCGTGCACATCATGTTAATGACGTCCTACATGCTAATGACATCGCTCGACTAGAGTGGCCAGCATGTTCTCCAGACACGAACACTATCGAACATGCCCGGGATAGATTGAAAAGGACTGTTTATGGAAAGCGTGACCTGCCAACCACTCTGAGGGATCTACACCGAATCGCTGTTGAGGAGTGGGACAATCTGGACCAATAGTGCCTTGGTGAACTTGTGGATAGTATGCCATGAATACAGGCATGTATCAATGCAAGAGGACATGCTACTGGGTATTAGAGGCACCGGTGCATGCAGCAATCTGGACCACCACCTCTGAAGGTCTCGCTGTATGGTGGTACAACACGCAACATGTGGTTTTCATGAGCAATAAAAAGGGCAGAAATGATATTTATGTTGATCTCTACTCCAATTTACCATACAGGTTCCGGAACTCTCGGAACCGAGCTCATGCAGAACTTTTTTTGATATGTGTATGTACAAGAGTTTGGTAACAATGTTGAAGAATTCTCATAACTGAAATAGTTATTGCTTTTTAGTGAACTACAGAAATCTGTAATATCCTGGACAGTCAATGTCATAAAACTACTGCCTACTTGTGGACTAGGAAATGTAATGGGTTTGTTTTCAATCGTCCAGTTTTTGTCAGTGTCTGCAGCTACTGTATGAAAGAATTCACTGAATTTTGTGCCCAGTGGTTTGAATTTATCATCACCTGTCTCACTACTGCTGTCACCCTGTTGCTGAACATTATTTGCCTTGCCAAGTTTATTATTTTCCTAATGATCTAAGTTGCCTTTCTGTTGTTCATTTTTTTTTCTTCAGAGTACAATTTTTGGTGGCACAGTGCAGAATTTTCCAATATCATTTGGACATAAGATAGTGAATTTTTAATGTTGACTGAAGTTATCCCACTGCATCAAAGTACTGTCTGCCCCAGCGCCCTTGGCAAACACCTTTCCATTCAAACTTCCCGGCAGATTAAAATTGTGTGCCAAGCCGAGACACAGGCTCGGGACCTTTGCCTTCCACAGAGAAGTGGCTCTACTGCCTGAGTTACCCAAGCACAACTTATGACCAGCACCCCCCAACTTTACTTCCGCCAGTACCTCACCTCCTACCTTCCAAATTTTGCAACATTAGATCTCCTGGAAGACAGAATATTGAATACCGGTAATAAAACTTCTATTTCAGAAGTGAAAGTCACATGAAGAGCCGCAGTCAAAATAAATACAGTTTCTCCATCTCCTATTACGAGAGAAACACAGTTAATATTCATATGCTATTACGAAGGAATGGGGCATCTGGGTCTCATTTCCTTCACAATGTGCATTTGATACTTGAGAAATCACTTAAATAGAAATACTAATGCAACATAAATAGAATTAAGGAACCAGCATCGATCCATTATGCTGTATACAATAAATTACCAAAAATTAGTTTATGATTAACATCCGGCACTTTAATGAATGTTTGGCGACAGTAGTGATACAACTGACCACCAAGAGTAAACCTATTGTTTAAAAATGTATTTTCTTAGTATTATCTTCCTTGATCAGGTTGGAAAATAGAAGCTCAAATATGTGACTTCTCTTATGTATTGTGTTTCATTATTTGTGCATTTAGTAAATAATAAAGTATTTTTCTCTATATTTTTACTTGTGTGCTGCGTAAGAAGAAAGTACCTGAAGTACTTACAACTGTGGTTAACTCAAGTTGCCACAATTTTCCATTTTCACAGTATCGGTTCCAACATGGAGAAATTTACTATTGCCATTTCGCAATTGGACCTTACAATTAGTGAACTTTTGGCAGATGTGTTTGACAAACAGTCTTTCGCTACTCCTCAAAATGCTATCTTGGAACATTTTGTACTGCCCACAGAACCACACCTAGAGAAAACCATGGAGAGTGAGTTAGTGATTGGTGCTTCCCCTTCCCAACTGATCTACACCCTATGCACCTTGGTGGGACAAAATCTACTATCAGAGCAATCACTAAAGCTTTTTTGGTTCTGATGTTTGCTCCCACATGTCCAGGGATATATTATCAGCTTTTCCGGACCTTCCCATTGATGAAGTGGCACGAAAAGCAGACTCTTTGACTAGCACTTATGCTGATTCAAATTTGTGTGAAATGAAAGCTGAGCTTATGGCAGATAGCCTCGAGCCAAGCATTTCAGCCTCAGCAGCTTCTGGGGGTCCTGCACCGTGCATCATTTCCCTTCCTGTGCCAGGGCCATCTATGAGTCATGTCATCGATGAGCTGTCCTACCTTAATGCCAGGTTGCAATGACAAGAAGCAGCAGCCTCCAAATGACAGGCCAACATACAGATGGTGCTGGTTTCATAAATATTTTGGCAAAGCTGCTCGATATTGTATGAAACCATGCTTTTACCAATACTTCCCAGATGATGCCAGTAGGTGGGCATATTTGTCAAGGTCAGTTAAAGTACCTACAAGCCATACACAATGGAACTGAACCCACAGTGACAGTTTCTCACAGACTTTTCATGAAGGACAAACATATTGGGAATAATTTCTTAGTGGACTCAGGATATGGGATTAGTGTTTACCCTAAGTCACATAATATGCACTGCTCTAGTGAGCAAGCACTTAATCTTGTAACAGTTAACGGCCTCCACATTGCCATGTTTGGAATGATGCAGTTGATTTTGTACTTCAGTTATGAGCTGCAATCCACTTTGGCCTTTGTGGTTGCTGATGTCAAAGGTGGAATTATCGGTGCTGCCTTTTTCTATCATTTTGCTTTCGTGATGGATTTAGTGCATCAGTGTCTTCGGAAAGAGCCACTCTCTCTTACTACCTCTGCAGCATCAGTTCGTGTTGTGAGCAACGCTATTGGGCTCTGTCATTCAAAGATATCTGCAACAGCCACGCCAACTGTGTCATGTCTGAAGGATTCATTACCATTTCCATACCCATGTGGACTGCGCACACGTTCTACTGCTAATATAATGAAGCTACATGAGAGTTGGCACAGGCTTATGGCTCAAATTTCTACTGTACAAGCTCGTCATAATGCCAAACTCTGTACCATTAATAGCCTGCATGAAACCAATATTTACTGTAGGTTTTCTTGTGAGGTCAGTGATATGTGATTGTGCTGCTGTCAACACTGACAATGAAAAAATATTAGATGCTCACTGAATCTGGAAAATTTAAGCATCCAGCCAATGACAGTTATGTTCACGCAATTTGACCCATGCAATATGCTGAGATAAAAATTATTAACTTTAAAGCTGGAGATATGAAGTGGAATTTTATTTTGAAGTTACATTATCTGCAAGAGTGTGAATCTCTAAAATTTGCCAATTCAGTCTCTGATTCACATGTGAATTTCTATAATACAAAAATGAATGTTTCTTTAGCAGCCCAGAAAATGAGCTTCAGCGTTCATGATACCATTAAATTTTTAGCAAGTTCCAAGCACTCAGATATTCATGGCACCTCTGCCACTGTAGAATTCATCATAACTATTGATAAACTGTTTGATGGGTGCAACTCAGGAGAGTTCATGTTAAGGGCTTTAAGCAATGACTGAGAGCGGAAACTGCAAATTATTGGACTGAATTTCTTTGTCTTGCGGAAAAATTCCTTCAAACACTAAGGATTGATGGTCTTTGTACATTAGTACATCCACTAAAAGCATTTGTGCTGGTACTTTTATTTGCACACATGGTCTTAGAAGCCTCTCCCAGAAGTTTCTCTTTTGGTGTACAAAACCTCTTAAGTATTTTTTAACATATTGAAAGGGTACAGTACCGCCCGACATTGAAAATAGGTACAACATTCTTCGTTATTCTTGTCAGTACAACATATTTTTTCTAATAATAACTCAATTTCAATTAATACAGTGAAGCCGGATGCCAGTGTGGGAAAGAATGACAATTTATTTATTTAACTGATCACATGTGCACTCCCACAAAATAAATCCCTACATCCAGTTTGGTGAGATCGGTGAAATGAATGAATGTATGGTCATCTTCTAACCACAGATAGTGAATGTGAATATATGATCATCTTTGAGACGATCTTTTGGTCACCTTTGGTGGAACCAAAGAGATGAAATTTACCGGAGCTTTGAGCGCCTGAAATGTGGCTGACCAATACGGTAGCAAGGTGGTCCCCCACTTCGGCAGAAATGTGAGAGGACCTGAAGAACGGCCATGTTTCAGCAATCTGCTGCTGGATCTTGTGTTGGTAAGACCTGTCTTAGGTGTGCTTCATAAAGACAAAAGAGTGGAGACATGGTATGCATGTGAAATACTTAAGAGTAGTTTGGAATAATAATTTCTCTATTTCAGGAACTTTTGTGGGGAGAATTAAATGTCAGGCAGGTAATATTAAGGGGATCGTAGTAATCTTCGGAAGTGACCAATGGTCACAATGAAACCACGTGTAGCAATAAGTTGAAATACTTCCGAGTGCTTAAGTTAAGCTGAATTACTAGCATGTCTACTATAAGTTGAAAATATTTAAGAAATGGCATGTGCAGGACTTGAAATTAGAGACGAGTGCTTCCACGTGGTGAGTACTGTGTGAATCTCAATCTGTGTATGAGACAAAGGATAAAGAGAAGTACTCGTCCATGGTATCAGTTGAGGACTCGCGTGTGTGATGAATATGTTCTTAATATTACTTTGCGTGCTATGTTTCCGTGTGACGCTTGATTCAAACTATAATACTCTGAGAGCGAAGCAAGGTGAGTCAGCCATCTATTCAGCAATGCCACTTGGCTTGCATTGCACAGGAAGACATGCATATATCCTCCAGAGTTCGTAGTAGGAAAGAAAAGTTACGAAGTGGGGCAGTGTCGTGTGAAACTTGGATGAATTTTAATTGAAGTGGGAAAGCTGAAAGTGATGTAATTATAACGCTGTGACTATTCCTTGTTTTGTATTGTATGTTGCCAGTGTGATGTATTTCATGAAATTTAAGTATGTGTGGTTGGCATGGGAGAGTAACAAGATAGTTTCAGAGGCAGTGGGTTATGCATGTTCCTTTTTGTACCACTCGGTCTGGAGGAAAGTTTCGTGATGATGGGTGTGAGAGTCGAAGTGTGATATACAGCAAAAGATCCACCATCCTATCCAGAAAGTGCACTGTAGTGTTAAATAATTACGAGACCATAAGATAGAGAATCACCAATGTAAAGCCATGCCCACTGGGCGGAATTTCTCGTGTGTTATTGTTGTAGGTTATAGAATTTGTGTGTTTAGGTTATAGAATTTATCGGAATAAATAAGACAGTGAAAAGAAAAAGATTGGTGGCCTTTTCCTTCCAATAGTATGTTGTCATGATACCCAGAATTTATAATGTTTGCGCCATTCATATTCAGTGCGATGGCCACGTGTTGATCAAAGCCGTTGAATAAGAAAGAAAATGTGCTATTGCCAGTGCGTAGTGAACAATCAGAGTTGTGTAAATTTTTAATAGTCAGTAGAGCTGCCACACGTGAATGAATCTCGTTAGCAAACAACACTTTTTTATACTCGGCTGCGCACCTCTGTTTCGCTAACGCATCGCTCCGAGTCACGTAGCCCCACACCACGGTTGCGCTAGTGGGCTCCTTCTTCCTGTAACCCACGACATGCGAACCGCTGCGTTTACCCTTTTAGCGGTTTGATGGCCGCTGTGGCCTCCATTCCAATTCGCAACCGCTGCTCAGTGTAACTTACTGCAATCCAGCCCGCAGCTGGCTGCAACTTGTGTGCTCCGAAATATTGCACCAAATCTAACTTCCCTATCTTAAACTGTGCTGCCGCTACATTATTCCCCTCTTTGGAAAGACCCGGTCCCTGGGTCATCCTTTAACTAACTCTTAAACTTGTTTGGATGCTTACTTACTACTAGAAAACTTAAATGTGGTCTAGTGCCCCTTAAAACCATGGCATGAAACAAAACATAAAAATTCCTTACTGGACGACCACTACTGAATCAACCCCTTACCTACTCATCTCACCCCCTCAGTATCCAATCTCCTGGGACTTGGACTATCCTTGGTTCCCTTTCGGAATTAGCTCTCCGCCTGATCAGAAAGAAAATAACACAAAACAAAGTTAAGACTGCGATGTCACTTGGCCCAGAGGTGCTCAAAATGATCGTTATTTGCCGTTGCCTTTCTCTATAATGCGTGACATGTTCAACAAGCTGTTAGGCTGATATGCGCCCCTCTTGCTCTATAAAGAACTGGTTTATGGATCTCAACAGACGTGCTCCAGAGTCTGGTTTAACAAGATCAGATTCTGCCTTGGCAAAAAAAAGTGACTTCTGGCCAGTACAGCTGTGGCTGCGTAACATTCAATTGTGTGACTCCTGAAATTGACGCTGGCAGATGGAAGGTTGGTCCTAATATGTTACACTTTGTTCCATTGATTAAATTTCTGCTCCCGTCGAGCTCTAAACCTTTCGCTTCCGTAAACACTCCTTGCTCAAAACAACTTGCCACTACTACCAAATTCTCATAGACGGAGAAGATCAAATGCATGCCGACTTGTTGCAAGCTCAACTTTGATTAAACAATGTTCCTTGGGCAGTCTATTCTATTTCCCCTGAGCTAAAAATAGCTGCACCATGCACGTGTCCCATATTTTTAGCATCGCAGATTTTCCTCCAACATTCACTATTTTTTATCCAAACTCAACACCGATTGTGTGACTACTTCCATCCTTAAATTCACATTATATGAACTGGTGCAAGAAACATGACTTTCCTGACCCAGCCCTGTTGATAACTAAAAATGTAAACAAGATATCGTACGACTCTGACATCGTCCAACACATACTTATTACGGCTTTGCCGAAAAATTTACTCCGATTCATTTATCTCTCCAGAACTGCGTTTTATTTCTCCTCCAACAACACTCCACATACGTCAGACGCTACTCTTCCCTTTTCAGTAACCTGAGAACAGGGATCACCATCACCCTTCCTCCCTCTTCAAAAAGACTGCTGCCCCTAGCAGGCTAACAATACCCGAAAACACATATAAAATACAATGCCTAATTAATCCATACAAACCCAATGATACATGACACGAAAACAAAAAAACTACAAATACTCTACTACTTTCTAGAACGCAAAGCATATGGTACTTCATGCTGTACTCTATCTTTCATCTGCGCTTAGCACCATTCTACACTCTCTCTTTCTTCCCCTTTCCTACCTTTGACACGCCTGGAATCACATTTGGGCAGGCAACCTTTAAATGGCTGTAATCGCCCAATGTGTACTATCGTCGTTCTAGTTGGCAGCCGAAGCTTCACATTAACGGAATATGTGGTCTGAACAACTTGGTATGGCCCCTGTACATCGTGAGGAACTTCTTCGTTTTCCCTTTTTGCGTATAGGGGCTGGACAGCATTACCCATTGCCCCACCCTATACTGCAGTAAACGTCCTTTCCGTGGCTTTCCAAAGCCTTTGTATTTGCCTTTTGTACTCGTTTCCAAACATCCCGAATTGTCCTTGCGAATTGACGTACAGATTCACCAATCCTTCTTTTCTGTATCTTCACTAAATCAAACGAGGACTGCATATTTCGCCTGTACACTACCTCATATGGAGACAAACCGGTATTTGTATGGACTTTAGCATTATATGCGCATACAATATGCTTCAAATACTCGTCCCACTGATGGTGATGAGAATGCACATAAAAACTCAGCATCTTCCCGATTGTTCTGTGTACCCATTCTGTCTTTCCGTTGGCCTGTGGATGCAACGCACTCGTCCTCAACTTCCTTAGGTCCAACAATTTCCATAGTTCCTTCATTAAACCCGACATGAAGTTGGTCCCTTGGTCAGTAATTATTGTCTCTGGTACACCAGACTTCAAAATCTAGTTATTTACTAACGCTTGCGCGACCATTGCTGACTGTTGATTTGGCATAGCCACCATCTCCACATACCTTTAAAAATGGTCTATTATTGTCAGAACGAATCTGTTCCCAGATGGTGTTCACCTAAAAGGTCCTAAGACATCAATCCCCAGGAAAGAGATGGAACATGTTGCCCCCGGTAATCATTGTAGCTATATCTGTTTCCGACTGAAATCTGCTCTCTGCGCACATGGTATGCAATTCTTGACATACTGATCCACATCTCCCCGCCACTCTCCTATTCGTCTCTCTACACACTCCATGACCGGATAACACGTGATCATGTGCTTCCTTTAAAACCTCATACCTTTAATTCGCTGGTACTATTACCCTTGGCCCTAACTTCGTTTCCCTGCACAGAAGACCGTCGTACACATTAAACTGTGGCTGTGTCCAATACAGTTTACAATCATTGTCCGCGTCCTGTAATTTTTGCCGCACCGCTAGGTCATAACCTATGACTTCTAGTTTTTCCACCTTCCTACTTAGTGCATCCACATTACTGTGCTTTTTCCCAAGCTTGTGCACCACCCCCTAGTTGAATTCACTAAGCCTCACAGCCCATCGAGCGAGTCTAGTAGACTGATCCTTCAACTCCAACATCCATTTCAATGCAGCATGATCTGTCACTACCCGAAATCTTCTCCCATATAAATAACATTTAAAATATGTGATTCCATAGATTACGCTTAGCATCTCCCTCTCTGTTGTTGAGTAATTCATCTCTGCTGCATTCAACTGCCTAGACGCATAGGCTACAAGATGTTCTTTCCCATCAATTTCCTGACTAAGAACACACCCTAATGCTTGATTCGATGCATCGCATGCTAGAGTATAAACTCCTCTTCAAGATCTGGAAACACAAGAACCGGACTTGATGTTAACACTTCTTTCAGTTTGTCAAACGCTTTCTGACACTCTTCTGTCCACTCAAATTTCACACCCTTCCGTAACAATTGCGTCAATGACTGTGCTAAATCTGCAAAACCCTTCACGAACTTTCAATAGAAATTGCAGATTCCGATGAATTACTGCACTTCCTTAACTGTTTTCGGTTCCCGAAAATCCCTTACAGCCTGTACCAACCTCGTATCTGTTCGCACTCCGTCCTTCTGATAATATGATCCAGATATTTTTGACTTCTTCTAACGCGAAATGACACTTCTCCAGGCTCAGCGTCAAACAAGCTTCTCTTAACGCCATAAAGACTTCCCTTAACCGCTGTCTATGTTGCTCCATACTACTTGAAAACACTATAATATCATCCAAATAGACAAGACACTGCCGTGGTTTCAAACACCTAAATACACTGTCTAGCAACCTCTGAAACGTTGCCGGAGCGTTTTTCAACCCGAATGGCATTCTAATGTACTGGTAATGGCCTCCAGATGTAGAGAAAGCAGTTTTTGGACGATCCCCAGGAGCCACCTCTAACTGATGATAACCACTTGTCAAATCCATCGTAGGAAACTACTGGCACTGTCCTAAGTGATCCAAAGTCTCTGATATGTTTGGAATGGGTATGCGTCCGTTACTGTCTTATTATTGAGGTATCGATAGTCACAACAGAACCTGTATTTCTTAGTTCCATCCGTAGTTTTTTAGGCATAACGACAATTCCCGCTCCCCAGCAACTATTACTATGCTCTATAATACCATCCGCAAGCTGCTGATCATTGAAATCCTCCACAATCGGCTGCAAATACCTCGGTATTCTCTATGGTTTACGGTAAACCGGTGCTTCAGTCCCTGTTGGTATCCTATGTTGAACAAATGGAGTTGCTGTATATGGCCCTTGTGGAAAAAACAAATCCTTAGATTCCCACAATAATTCTTCCATCTGCTCCCTTTCTTCTCCTTTCAAATGTTTAATTTTGTCACGCAATGCAGTTCTATCGTCAGTTAGTGGTTGATCGCTTCGTCTACCTCTCGAACACCAGTCTTCATCATCTGGCACATCCAAATTTGCTACTAAAACTCCTTTCCTCAAATTCGCGTCTACAGCGCTAAAATTATCCACCTTCTCGGGAACTACTTGCCCGTCATTCCCCTCCTGTATGCGTACAACACTACGTTGCACAAAACAACCCAGTGGACCCAAAACTTCATTATCCTCCAATGGTTCAATAACACATACTGTACTCACAGGTAGATTCGACTCCACACTTACCCAGAGCGACTTCTCAGTGCCACTAGACACACACTCATGCAAATGTACGCGGTTCAATTGGTTTGTTCATTACGTTGAACGCCCCTGGCGACAGCTCTGCACTGACAACAGTTTCCCCTAGCGGTCTCGGTCCGGCACACAGTTTTGCCGGCCAGAATCGCCGAGCGGTTCTAGGCGCTACAGTCTGGAACAGGTTCGAATCCTGCCTCGGGCATGGATATGTGTGATGTCCTTAGGTTAGTTAGGTTTAAGTAGTTCTAAGTTCTAGGGGACTGATGACCTCAGCAGTTAAGTCCCATAGTGCTCAGAGCCATTTGAACCATTTTTGAACCCCTAGCGGAAATAAGATTCCACCAAGTTCCACAGCTCGTTGTCCAAGGTCAATTTTGGCATGATGTTGATGCAAGAAATCTACTCCTAGGATACGTATTCGTAGCATTTGCTTGTATCTTTGTAAAAGCCCTTCCTTTAACTGCTTAAACTGTCCTGCCTTCCTCAACGCCTCAGAACACCTTACATATGTTGCCTTGCCAGAAAACGGAATACTCAAACTCACAGCGGCTGGATGAATCTCCTGCACCTTAGGCAACAACGACTTATCACATGCGGTTTCCCGTTCACTTCTAGATGTTAATTCATTTCTCAACTGAGTATTGTCTGCTGTCAGTTGTGCTACTTTTTCCAACAAAATCCGCATCGCTTCTGGTTCTGACACACTTTGCATCCTTGACTCTGCCATTGTGTTGCCTCCGTTCTTAGTTAGACCCGACAAAAAAATTTAAGTACCAGAACAATCTGACTTCCTACAACGCCATATCATCATACTCAGTAACATCATAAACCAATACAAAGTAATCAAACGCCACGAATAACATCTTATTGTCCCAAATACACTAACACTTATTCTGACAAAATAAATAATATGCATACGCAAAACATCTAAAATGTGGCTTCTGGCAAGCCGTACTCAAAACACCAACAAGAAAGAAAACGTCCAACACTCAAAAGAACCATTTTGACAGCACTCACCACATCTTGTGACTGTCCTGCAGGCGGTGGGCTCGAACGCCGTACTGGACAGACGACGTCCGCTATCATGACACCAAATGTAGTGGGTGGGTGCCAAGAGGTGCCATATTAAAACTCGGCGAGAACTTTCCAAATGATTTATTCGTTTCCACTACATTGTTTGATTCACCTGTCTCCATCACAGGCCCTGCATTGCTGAGGAAGTACCCCCAGTGGCCTGTGAAACGCAATGCTGTGCCGTGCTGGCCTTGTTCACCAGCTGTAGAATTCCAGTTACATCAGGATGGCTGTGCCAGCAGCCGACTCAGGGCCCACCGTCCCTGTTGATTCCGCGCTGCTCTGCCGGGAGATGTAGGTCGGCCCCGCTGCTGCTTCAACCTCGGCTGGCGTAGCTGGGAATGCGGCGGCAATGACCACCCCTGTTCTGGCATCCGAACCTGCGGCCCTCGCCTCGTAAGTCTGCGGCGTGTGTTGGGAGACGAGACAACTGCCCACGGTAGTGACCCGAAGAGTGGCCCGCTCTCGCTGTCTGCGGACCCCGTGTCGGCCTCAGAGGGTCGCACCAACGACCCACCATGGACTGGGACACTGTCTCCCCATCTGCTGCCATATGTCGCCGGTAGTGTGACATGTATCGCCATCCAGGAGAGCTGCCACACTTGAATGAATCTCTTTAGAAAACAACACTTATTTATACTCGGCTGCGCAATCACTCCCAGTCATGTACGTCCCACACCACGATTGCACCAGTGGGCCCCTTCTTCCTGTAACTTGCGACATGCGAACCACTGTGTTTCCTCTTTTCAGCGGTTTGATGACCACTGTGACCTCCATTCCACTTCGCAACTGCTGGTCAGCGTAACTTACTGCAATCCAGCCCGCACCTGGTTGTAACTCGTGCGCTCTGAAATATTGCACCAAATCTAACTTCCCTATCTTAAACTGTGGTGCCGCTACATATATGATTAAGTAACTACAATAAGAAATTTTTCATGTCAGTGCTTTTGTCATTTTGTACTGCTATACAGTTTTGTCATTTAGAAAATAAAATTCGAAAAAAAGAAGCAAAAAATATTTTGCACAGAGGTAAGGTTTTTGAGAAGCATAATTTGTCAGCAGCTTTAGTGGCAGTTCAGAAATTACGTACGTAAACACAGCAGAATAATAGCAAAATTTATGTTGCAGGGAAAGGTTAGAAGGTACTAGGCAATAGCTACCAGTGGACTATAAACTAAGCACACAAAGTGTCATATAATGTACATAAATGGTTACTGTATTTTTTCTATGTAGCAGAACAATTTGACACTTTGTGCCGATTCATCATGGCAACTGAGATGTCACGCATCACGCATCGTGTACTACACATGCAAATAAAGATGACAATCGGAGCGGTGCCTGATGGGAGCGACCGTAAAGGCATTTCCCATTTACAGTCGCTGCCATCAGCCACCTCACTGAGTGTAACATTGTTTGCGCATGTAGTACACCAGGGCTGGCCAGAAATTCTGCACGCGTGTGGTGTTCCTGCACATGTGCAACTTCCGGGTCACAGCGTGCACGCTGCAGCCATCAGCGTTCATGTAGTGCATGTTTCTACGCACAGATGTCGCTTTATCCACTTGCTGAGATACCCTGTACCGGCGCATTCTAGTGCTCTTTCCACAGCTTGCATGCCAACCATGGGAAGGTAATTCGCGTATTAAACATTTAAAATACTGTCACAGTCTACTCATTGAGACGTCTACTTTTATGTTAACAGTTTAACCCAGTAAGACAAGTAATACAGTTAACAACCGTGGGTTTTTATTAAGGCAGCTTGACTGACGGTACATAAATACGCTTAGTGTTTTTGATCTAGTATTTAAGAAAGAGAGCACTCGGCGACTTCCAGCGAACCTTAGTCATGATTTCAAATAACATTAAACTAATGCAAGGTTTCCTATAACTAATTCTTGGTACCCTGAGTTATACCCACATAATTTCTGTCTCACTGACCTCTGAACAGAATGACAACCGCAGACCTCTCGATGATGACCTGTACCATTATTGCTATATCTTTTATCAGTTCCGTCTGAAATCTGCACAATAACCGACGATTAGATGAATGTTATGTTTTATCGACTTCAGCTGAGCGTAGCCCTTCACACATTTTTTTTTTAAAAAAAGAACCTAAATGTAAGTATGCAACAATCGGTTTAATGACCAATTTTCCTTATAATAATGAAACATGGAGCAGAATGAGGCAATAGTGCACAGTTAGTAAACAATAATTTTTAATTATGAAAGGAATAAATCCAAACACGTTTATCACTGGTCATGAGAAATGATATAGCTAATATCGGGCACAAAAGCACGGCTCATTGACAAACGCAAGCAGTTGCGGGAGATTTTCATCACTGATGCTTGATCAAAACGACTGAGAACATAGATCTTCCGTTCTTTGCTATTTCACCGTACCTGCCATTTCTCAGTACTTCTCTGTTAAAGTTACGGTCACCAGGGGTAAACGAGACTGGGTATGTTGCGCTCTTGCTTGTACCACATAAACAGAGAAGAGGAGCCGCCGCCGTTCATATAGGACACATGCCTAATAACAGATGTCGCTGTCGCACACGTGCGCACATGTGCAGCACTTCCGCACGTCTGCACACTGTGCAGCGTTTGGCCGGCCCTGTAGTACACGAAGCACAGCTGTGATGCATGGTGTCTCAGTTACCATGATGAATCGGCACAAAGTGTCAAATTGTTCAGCTACATAGAAAAAATACAGTAAACATTTATGTACGCTATATGATGCTGTGTGTGCTTAGTTAAATGGTAGTATCTCTCACTGAGTAAAAGGCTATTTTCTTTTCTTTTTTTTCTTCTTTGTTGAATTTAGATTCCCCCCAGAGGTGTGGGCGGGGGGGGGGGGGGGGGGGGGGGGGCAGGCTGGCAACAGTATAATATGCCGCTCTGCAGCCTACAGAAGAGTTTAAAAACATAATGAGTAGAGAATAAACAATAAAAACAGGTGATAAAACAGTGACTGGGTGAAACTGTAATACGGCGACAAATGGCAGAAGTTAAAATAGAAAAACAAAGAGCTGGTGATGCTAATTTAAACACATAAAATTAGACATAGACAATAAAAAAAAAAACGTGGTGACAGTCTGGTTTCTGTTCGCAAGAGTTAAAAAAAAACAACATACCTAGTGATGTAAAAAAAATGGGACGTGCAACACTGACACATCACTAAAATACTGCACTATAAAGTAGACTCGGAGACAGACTGGAGGGGGAGGGGGGGTGGATCCGGCCAGAAGAGGGGGGGGGAGGGGGAAGGAGAGGAAAAGCAAAAGGGGGAGCCAATGGAAGGAGAGGACACAGGAAGGGGAGGCGGCAGGTTGGACACGAGAAGGAGTGGGGAAGGCAGGGGAGGGGAAAGCAAAAGGACTCGGGGGAGAATGAAAGCCTATCCATAGTGCCATCTCCTATAGCTATTGAGAAACACACTGACAACTGAGTAAGGTAAGCAATTCACCACCAAACACTGTGCTTATATCAGTTTATTACATATTTACACATACTGTAAAACAAAGTAAATTGACTAATTCAAGGTATGCTATGCCTATGGAAATAAAAGATAATAAACTTCATTACAATGGTTTGACACTCGTTAACTATCGATAGTCATGCCCAGCAGTCTTGCAGCCTATAAATTTCAAATCTTTGGCACTGAAATTGATTGAGAAAATTAAAGTGTATAAGAGTTAAAAGCATAAACACTTGATGCAAATTTGTTTGTAGTGTGAATGTAGAAATTGAAGGGTTGGTGTGGAAAATCACTTTAATTCTGCCTGCAGTTACTGTAGGAGTGAATTAAATAGCTCTGCAGTTGATGGTGTCAGTTCCAAGCCACAAAAGAATCGACATAAAATAGTAGGAGAGAGCCAGTAAAGTTTAATACCTTAGTTGCAATGATGACAATGATAATGATGATGATGATGATGATGATGACAATAATAATAATAATAATAATAATAATAACAATAATAGCGATTAACCCATATATTTTCAACTTAATTGCATTATGCAAATAAAGCAGCTACCAGTATCTCACGCCTCTGTAAATATAGTCTTATTGCTGAATGTGGCCATCAGAGGGACTGAACATAACAAGCAGGAATGCTGGAGCTTCCAGAATCTATTCAACCAAAACACAAACACTTTTGGGCATAACAGTTTCTATTGAATAAAACTTTTTGTGGTTAATACTATTCCTATAACAGCTAAATATAACAGTTTATGAATGGATAACTTTCTCCCCCTCTGCACTTATGGCAATTCCTGCTATTATCTATCACTGCAACAGCACCAAAGAACTTACTTGTCAGGACTAAAGGCTAGCGTGTTCAGTTTCCAAGTCAAGACAAAGTTATTGTAGAAGTGAACAGACACAAGGATCGGGTATGCCTTAATCAGATTTGTTGCAAGTAATATGTCTCTATTTGTAACCAATAGCTCAATATATAGCATATTTACATAAAAATAGTATATATTACACCTAGATAAAAACCTAAAATAACTTACCCTGGTCCCAAAAGGAGCCCAAGATTCAGGAACACACATTATCAGTAAATTACCAGTAATAATTAAAAATTTGGTTTCAGATAAAGAACAGTTTAAAAAGAGTTTGAATGACTTTTTGGTGGACAACTCATCTACTCTGTGCATGAATATCTTCACAGCGATTGTTAGACTAGCTTAATAAAAATTTCAGTTTTGACAGTACTTGGTCACAACAGTCAAATGGCTCTGAGCACTATGGGACTTAACATCTACGGTCATCAGTCCCCTAGAACTTAGAACTACTTAAACCTAACTAACCTAAGGACAGCACACAACACCCAGCCATCACGAGGCAGAGAAATCACAACAGTCAAGATTAGGTATGTTGTGTATGATGATAAATTTATCAAAAGTTTATAACTTGGTTTCATTCTGACAGAGTATTAATTCTGTAAATATTAGCAGTTCCAGTTTATTGTAATGTGGCACTGCAAAACATTCAACTGCAGCTGCCAGGTAAATAAGCAAATTACAACTTTTTGCAGGGCAAGTCAATTTGTTGAACAGATACAGAAGTAGAACAAGTTATACACATAAAACAATAATCTTGTGTTTTGTGCCTTGTTTGTGCAGTTGAAATAGGTAGGGCCAAAAAGCAAGAGGAACAAATAGCTCTAAAAATAAATGAGACTTTGGGACAAGTGCATGTTGTGTTGCAAATCACTTAAACAAGTACTTTGTTTCTGTTACTGACAGCTTGGGGTTTTCAGGTTCAGTAAACAGTGCAATGGAGTACCTGAGACCATTCTTTACAAATAACTGCAGTAAAATGGGAATGACTCTCAAATCTTACAAAGAAGTGGCATTCATCATAAAATCCTTAACATCTAAGTATTCTAGTGGTTATGGTAATACATCAACAAAGTTAATCAAGGAGTGCTCATGCAAGGTGAGTTCTGTCTGCAGCTATTTGTGTAATCAATCTCTTATCAGTGAAACATTTCCATGCTGGCTAAAATATAAAGCCTCTTGACAAGAAGGGGGATAACGAGATACCATCAAACTATCAACCAATTTCACTTTTGCCAGCTTTTCCAAAAACATTTGAAAAGGCTGTGTTCAAGTGTCTCCTTAAGCATCTGACTACAAATAATATATTGTCCAAATCACAGTTTGGGTTTCTTAAGGGTTCTGATAGAGAGAAAGCTATTTACATGTAGAGTGATAATGAACATAATGAATTATATAACAAATTAGATGCTACTGGCATTTCCAGTGATGTGTCAATCGCGTTTGACTGTGTGAATCACAGCATTCTCTTAAGTGAATTAGAATACTATGGTGTCACCAGCAGTGCTGTGAAATGGTTTGAGCCTTATTTAACTACTGTGACATGAAACAAAGGGTGTTGCGAAATATCTGTGCAGTAAACAGTCAGCCTTCATCTGATTGGGATTTAATTCCATATGGTGTTCCTCAAGGTTCCATCTTTGGTCTGTTGCTTTTTCTTGTGTGCATTAATGACTTCTCGCCAATTACATTACCAGATGCTAAGTTTGTTTTGTTGCACATGAGACAAACATTGCAATAAGTAGGAGGTCAAGTACAAATTTAGAAATGGCTGCTAATCAAATTTTCACTGACATTAATAAATGATTTAGAGCTAATTCACTGTCATTAAACTTTGAAAAGACCCACTGGAACCTGTTAGATATTTAGTTATAGCATGTGTATAGCAAATCAAGCATGTGCATAGCAAATGCAGATCGAAGAGGTTGACAGGGTTAATTTTCTGGGATTAAAATTCGATAATAAATGCTGTTGGGAAAGGATTTGCAGTAAGAATGATGTCAGATGTACTAGATACAAAAAACTTATATATTTTGCCTACTTTCATTCTAATATGTCATATGGGATCACATTCTGGAGTAACTTGTGAAGCTGAGCAACAGTTTTCAGAATCCAATAGTGTGTAACAAGATTCATTTGTTGTGTAAATTCAAGAAAATCATGTAGAAACCTGTTCAAGGAACTTTGAATTCTAACTATTGATTCTCAGTATACTGCATTTATTTTTAATGAAACTTATTGCAAGTAATATATCTCTATTTCCAACCAATTGCTTAATACATATTATCAGTACTAGGAATAAGAGCAATCTACATAAAAACCTAAAATCACTTACTTTGGCCCAGAAAGGGGTCCAATATTCAGAAATACACATTTTCAATAAATCGCCAGCAACCATTAAAAACTTGGTTTCAGATAAAGCACAGTTTAACAGAGTTTGAAAGACTTTTTGGTAGGCAGCTCCTTCTACTCTACAGATGAATCTCTTAACAGCAACTGTTAGACCAGCTTAAGTAAAAATTTCAGATTTCAATTTTGACAGCAATAGGTCACAACTGACAAGATTAGGTATTTTGTGAATGATAAATTTATTAAAAGTGCAGAGCTGTGTTGCATCCTGACAGAGTATTAATTCTGTAAATATTAGGAGTTCTAGTTTACTGTAATACATTTACCTATTTTGACAGTCTGCTGATAAATGATCAGGGTAGTGAGTATTATATTCAGATGTTTTACGTTTTTTTTATGTTATACTTTCTGACTTGTTTCACACCCAAGAGAAGCATCTCATTTTTGGGTCTCTGGAACGAAAACTGAATCTAATCTAATTCCATTTCACTATAGTAACAGAACTTTCTAGGTAGTAGTCCTACTGTTGTGTTGTCATTGCCAAGTCCTGCAAACATTCTCTAGGCCGTGTAGTAATTTTGCTACAAGTGTCATATCAGAGAATATTCGAGCACTTATTCTACATTCCTTTCCCACAAAATTGAATACTATGTGGGGGTAAGGTATTTATTTATTTTCATCTACACCAGAGCATTCACATGCAGTTAATGGCTTCATGACTAATTCTGATAACAACTTTTACATCGGGAACTGACAAAATGTAATTGTGGGAGTGACGTAATCAACTAATTGATATATGACGAGTGCAGTGTCTCTCTACTTTCTTATGTTCTTTGTTGCTTCCTGTTCTGGTTTGATTGCTAATGTGTATACCTGCGTCTTTTGTATTTGTGCACAATAAAGTGTGATTTACACAGAGGAGAAAAAAAGTCATAGACTAGCGATGGCGGTAGTATCACGTATACAATTTATAAAAGGACAATGCATTAGCAGAGCAGTCACTTGTATTTGAGTGATTCATGTGAAAAGATTTCCAACCTGATTGCGGCCACATGAGGGGAATTAACAGACTTTGAACATGGAATGGTAGTTGCATCTAGATGTGCAGGACTCCATTTCAGAAATCATTAGGGACTTCAATACTCCGAGATCCACAGTGTCAAGAATGTGTCAACAGTACCAAATTTCAGGCACTGTGGGAGCTGATGTTGGCACCATATTTGTGTGGGCTGTGTTTACATAGAATTAACTTGCTCCTCTGGTTCAACTGGACGAATCATTGAATGGAAATGGTTATGTTCAGCTACTTAAAGACCATTTGCAGCTATTCATGTTACAAACAATGATGGAATTTTTATAGATGACAGTGCACCTCATCACCAGGCCAAAATTGTTCACCGTTGGTTTGAAGAACTTTCTGAACAATTCAAGTGGATAATTTAGGCACCCAGATCGTCCAACATGAATCCTTTCAAACTTTTGTGGCACATAATTGAGAAGTCAGTTCATGCTCAAACTTGTGCACCAGCAACACTTGCAATTATAGAGACAGCATGGTTCAATATTTCTGCCGGGCACTTCCAATGACTTACTGAGTCCACGCCACATGGTGTTGCTGCACTACTCCTGGTAAAAGAAGGTCCAACATGATATCGGGAGCCATCCCATAAGTTTTGATACCTCATTGTATTACACCATTAGTCTGTCAATGTATTTTATGTTAAGGAGATAGTGCCCTTCCATAATTTGTGAACCCAAAGAAGAAATTCTACTCTCTTGGGTAGGTTATCTGCTGCAATTCATATAGCTAAGTACAGTCATGAATACTTTTCATAATGTTCTATGTTCTGTCAGTGGCGCCATCCAGGTCATTAAAAATGAGATTAAGATTCTACAGTGCCCACCTCTCGTGTTTCGACCGCTAGATTCCATGCCACACACTGATCCATTTTGGTACATGATGGTTTCAACCTCTCTGGTCATGACACAGTGATATAACCACATAACAATGCTTTGCACATAATTACAACAGTATCGTAAGACATCATATTCAGAATGAACATGTTTCCAGTCATTTCATGTCCCCTGGTACCACATGTGAGATCAACAGAAATATCCACTCATCAGCTTTCACAGTCGTCCCACACTGTATTGGCAAGTTCAGGCCCCACAGTTTGCGCCCAGTCAATTGAAAATTTAGTTGCAGTAAATGGAGTGCATTTTCAAACAACAGCATATTTGTTATACTTTTGAATAGTTCACTTTAGTGATCAGTAATCTTGATCAACGTGTTACGTCAGTAATGCTGGACATTATATTATGAGCCTCCCTGCACCAAGCCTACAATACTCTCACGGTAGTAGTAATTTCACACTGCAACAAAATCAGTGGGTCAAAGGCTCATGCAAATCCTGTGCCATGAGAGGCATGATGACATGATACCATCTGAATTCTGGAGACATCTGCATGGAATAATTACAAATTGGGATGCTTTGCTGTTACACATTTGGCAGCAACAATTGCTGCCAGAGTGAGGTTAACTTTAATTACTCAGGAAGGGCAGCCATTATACTAGTTACCAATAAAGCACACACCTTGCCCAAAACATATGCCACAATGGCCACCATGATAACTTCCATTCACTCTGAAGAGAGCCGAACCATCCCAGACCGGCCCAACATGCTGCTGCCTAGCCACCATGCCACCTCCACCTGAAAGTCACAGTGTGTTCTCGAGGACCAGTGAACTCTCCATACCACTGTCAAGAGGCTAACTAAGCAGCTGAAAATGTTGCAACTATGGATCATGACATCTGAGAGCAAACGGACCCACTGCACATGCCCACAGGCGCCTCATAGCCACGAGACCACTCAGACTAATGTTTGCTGTTCCACAGACATTTTTGTCACCTGGCAACTAAGTGCAAGAAATCATGCTTGCACCTCAATGCTGAGACTCGATTTGGTTCAGGTGCAACAATAGGACACCCACTTACAGCACCTACTGTTTAAGAACAGTCAAAAAAACAGTATAGGAGTGCTCAGCCTACCACTTGTATCAGCATGACTCCAAAGCTGCCGACTACTAAAAGGCTACAAAACAATGCATCACAAACGTTGTTCATTACCAACCACTATTCAAGGCTAGTGTTATTAATCAAACAGGATCAGAGATCAACACACTGCTGAATACATTTTACCCAGATGCAAAACAACACACTATGGCCAATTTAATGGCAGTTAACAAGTCTGTCATATGTGCATATGGTCACAAAACGTTTGAGGTTGACAATGATCTCTTTGAGAACTGCAAGTGGTCTTACACATTAAACAACATTGCTCAAACTATTTCGGGTGCTGATTTCCTCACACATGCTGCCATGACCACCAATCTACCAAATGAATGACTGATAAACTCCATCAGCAGTCACACTATTGTTGCAGTAAAGGGTTATTCATCAAAGTAAACAATGCCCAGGGTGTATAATTTAAGTGCTAACACCTCAAATGGCCATCGTCATTACTGGGAGTCCTACTGCCACAACTTGAAATCACACCTCCAGACCATGAGAAAAGATTACGTAATAATGAGGTGTGAAATAATCAAGTTACATGAGGATAATGTGGTGTTGAAGGATACCCTACTGGAAATATAAGGCCAACTCCAAGTGGCCCAAAAAACATTAGAACAACATAGAACACCTTTGCATTGCATCCATGCTCTGCACACAACTGTGTCCATGGATTAACAGTGGCCCGTAAAACTACAGGGCAGGGGCACACATACTACGATGCACCATATCTGTACCAAACCTGGTCTGTAATTTCGTCATGAGCCCATACCATTGTGTGAACATTACTACCACCGATTTCCAGTGGCTACACAATGGCACCGGGGGAACCAACACCCCACACCCATCCCCCTCTATCTGCTACCAGTGGCACTCCTCCCAACCATCATTCAATGGTACTGGCTGTGTCACTGACTGCAGTTACATGTCCATCATGCCCAGCCACATACAAGCTGGCTGTGTGGTCAAATTCAAACTCCCTCTCATTTTTTAGGCAGAGGAGGGCGGGTGTTGTGTGGGAGTGACATAATCAACTAATAGATGTGTGACAAGTGCAGTGAGTCTTTAACTTCTCATGTTCTCTGTTGCTTACTGCTCTGGATTGTTCACTAATACACTGTTATTCCCTGTATGTATTTTATATGTAGGAGATGGTGCCCCTACATGGTCCCACATTGCACAGTAATTCATACTGTAGGCTTATACTAAAATGTACACAATAAAATTAACAAATGCATATATTGGGTAAACATTGCAACTGAACATCTTTTAGAAGCCACTTTATGGACCTAGGTAATGTTACATGTATACACTCCCTAGTGGTGTTTCTGGTTAACAGGAAGAGTGCATTTAGGATGACGTCAACAACTCATAATCACATAACTAGAGGAAGTAATAATTTCCATATCATCTATGTATCTCTTTTTAGAGTTCAGAAAGGAGTTTTATTTTCGGGTACAAAAGTTTATAAAAGGTAACCAGTGGGCTGCAGGCAGAAAACTGAACATTTGCAAATATTTAAAAACCAAAGAAAATAACACCTCATTAGCTACTCTTTCAACGATTTGTCAGAATATTTGAAGTGAAGCATGTAAATTCCATTAAAAATTAAGCACACTGTTTCATATAGATACATGACAGTGGCAAGACATCAACTTCTTTAAAACGTGTCAGCTGAGGGAAGAGAAAGGCACTTGTTTCATTATTTTCACTTTTGTATAATAAATATATTTTTGAGAGGTATGTCCCAAAATTGAATGCAGTGTGAGATTACGAAATGCACAAGTGCAAAGCAGGCACATTTTACTGTTTCTGTGTTGATGTCTTTACTGAGAATACTAAAAGCTTAGTAAAAATTGCTCAGTCCATTTAATGACTTCTCTTTATGTGTTCCTTCTGTCTAGTACTATCTGTCAACATACTCTGAGGAATTTTGTGGTTGCATTTTTATGTTTGTATCAACAATCAGAGTTTTGAGTTGATAAGAACAGTATATTAGTACCACCAGAAAACATTACCAACATACGTTTCTGCATACTTATGGACAGACCATTGCAATGTATAATAAACAGAATTGCTCAGAGTTTAAAAATTCAGGAATTCCTTGTCTTACTACTTGCTCCTTTGACCAGCACTTTCACCATTTGTTTGATGATTACCACTTTTTTTGACTCTGTTCAAAAGATGTGATATGAACCAACAACTGCATTTTCCCCTAATTCTATAGTACCATAGTTTCTGAAATGTAATGTATGGCTGCCAAAGTTTGTGAGCTCAAGGAATAGCCTGTTTTGTGTTTTACTTCATAAAGTGCACTATAGAATTAATAAATATGAATATCAAGCTCCATGTATCAATACCCTTTCTCAAAAGAGAAACTTTTGCAGACTCAATAAGCAATAACTTCTGAAGAAGCTCTACAAATCAATAGTTGTTGCACTAGCAGCTAACCAACCCACACTAGTTTATGTGGCCAGCTGGTACAGAAACATGGAATATCATTTAAATTACTCTAGTACAGGAATAATTTGCTAACAATTAATGAGAATTCTGAGAATTGTTAACAAGATTCCTTTATTATGTAAAAAACACACATGATAACTTGAAATGAACTTCCAGTGTGCTATACTTTAAAGCGACCATTGAAACAAAACACATCACAGTAACTCCCTGTGAGTTTCCAACAATTCTGTTACAAAAGTCAGCATGCAATTTGTATGTCTATCTTCCTTTGCCTTCCTTTGCCTTTGCCTTTTAATACATGAAAAAAAGCATTGTTCACTGAAATTCTAAGACAGGTAAGTTATTTTGAAGAAAGTAACTTCTTTTGTGATGCACAATATCACCTTTAGAAGGGCAGGTCAGTGATAGTAGCAGTGCTTGACTCAGTTACAAATGTAAGTCAGGGTTTTGAAGACAAAAGAGTCTATAGCACTGGTACCTTGTGACCTTAGTAAGGTATTCAATTGTACCTAATGTAAGGTGGTCCTCAGCAATGTATAATCATATGGTGTTGGGGGAGTGTTGAGCAAATTCTTGAATCCTACCTGAATAGCAGACAGTAGATTGCATCAGTGCAGGGAGCAGACTCATTGTCCACAAGTTGAAATAGAGTGCACCATAGCAGCCCGTAATGGGGCCTTTATTGCTCCTGATTTTTGTTAATGACATAAGCACCAATGGGCACACCTTGCAGTTTGCAGATAATAACATTTGTTCTCAAAAAGATAGAGTGTCAGTCAGTCTTTTCAACAAGTAGAAGCCCATTAAGCAAAGGCAATGCCTAGTTTACTATGAACAAGATGAAAATTAATGAATACAAAACACAGAGAATGACACACAGCCTTATTGATACTGGAGCACTGGGTGGCACAGCAGCCATTAAACTCATGGTCTTTTTCATTGATACTACACTAATGTAACAACAGCACACAAAAATTGTATATTCCAAACTTTCCTGGGTCCTGGATCTCCTGAGGAAATTAAAAGGTACTAACAGTTTACCCTCTAATGTTCCAAAACTGCATTAGACATGGGCTGCTGCTGTGGAGTCACTCTGCAAGCTGCAAGAATATACATTGTTGTACAAAGAAATGTAAAAAAAATGACCATGTAAACCAATTGTTTCTAGATTAAGAGTTCTCACTGTTTGTAGACAATATTTATTCAACTGCCTTGCTCGTACAAAAATAAATCATGAGCACTACAGAAAGAAAAATAAATCTCATCAACATAGCACTGGTAATAGAGTCAGTAAAGAAAGCCCTTGATGTTGATTAACGAAAACACAAAGGGTATCCACATCGTGGGTTTCAAACTGTTGAATGCGCTATCTAAGGGTATCCTGTAACAACCAATGGAGCAATTTAGGACAAAAATTTTGCCTGAACTATGCAGTATGTTCTAGTACTGATTTCATAGTTGTATTATCATTGTACAGTATATCATAATGTATTTGTTCTCTTTAGTATATTTTATAGTATCAGTTTTAGTATCATAATTTAAATTGCAGTGTTACATTCATTTTATTGTAGAAATACTACTGTAATCTTGATGCATTCTGTTCAGCTACGGCTGGTTAAGAACACAGAGCTGGTAATAAATGGACATGATGTCAGACTGCTTTTTGATGATAATAAGCAATATTATCCAAACCACAGGATTATTTGTGTGGCTCTGTGTTATAATACTGCAAATTTCAGAAGGTGTGAGTGGGCAAGGAAAAAGTTATCTTGGGAGCAGCACAAAGCTTTTACAATGACTGGGTACAGAAGGATTGATGAAAGAAGAAAGTTTGTCATGAATGTTCATGAAGTGATTGTTGAATATTTCACATAAATTTTTTGCTCAGAGGAAACAGCATCTTCATTCTTAATGCATGTTATTGATTGAGATTTTTTCCTTTTTACCAACAGTCTCATACCGCCTTTGATTTATTACTTGAACTGAGTATAAACTGCCAGTTGTACATTTTATAGGCTTCACAACAGACTTGTTCAGTTTAAAATAGTTATTAAATAACTTGCTGTCTGTAGTTTTACTGTAAGAATATAGCAGTCTCTTATTTCCACAAAAGGTTTGTATTCCTGACATCTGCAGTTTATTGCTAGACATTTTGCATATATTTGGCTTAGATCTAAGTTTGATTGGAAATGCTACATCTTAATGTTTCTACAGAATACTCAAATTCTTGTACCTTACAGTCAACATCACAATCACAATGTACACCCTTCCATCCAGCTTCATGGAGCACATGTGTGAAAGTGAATACTCTATATTATTTTTGATGTAATGCTTCATACTTTACTGGCAATCTGTCGACATCTTGAGGGGTCAGTTATACTTCCAGGTATCAGCCCTGCACTGCATGTCTATCCTCATGCTGTTCACTTTGCCATCCCTCGGAGGATATGTCTGGGTTAGTTTTGGGAATGTGTTCTGAAGTTTTAGCCCCTGACATCAGAACAGTCCCTCAACTGTTTTTCTTTCTTTTTTCATTTGCCATCTCCTACCCTTCCTCTGCTTCAACATTTGAGATTCCCCTTTGTTTCTTCTTCCTCCCAAGTGTAACAGGTTATGTGTTATTCCCAACCTCGGGTCGAAACATAGGGTTTGCACGTATCCCCTGGTACATGACAGGCCCAGGGAGGGGTGACTGGCTGAGCTCTTACCTTCCCAAATTGCCAATCTGTCACTCTATCCAGAGTTTCGAAGGTGTGACCTGAGGTTTGAACAATCACCTAAGACAGGTGAGCCCCCCTTGGAGGGATCCCAGTTTGAAGGAGCAGGCCATCGGAGATGCTGGGAGTCATGGGAGATTTTCTCACACTGAGTCAATCATCATTTCAGTCTACATCTTGTACTAAATGTAAATGGAATGAAGATGAAGTTTCAAAAAATCTCCCAGCAGTACGTCAGACCTTCATGGTATCACATACTGAAGAAGTCAGTCCTTTGTTACTGTTAATGTGTTTATTATTCAAAAAGATGTTGATGCAATTGCAGGCCCTGTGAAATCTTGCTCCCATTTATGCAATGGAAATTTGCATTTGGAGCCTGTGATTTCAGGCCCAACAATTGCTTGCAGCTTCACTCCTCACAGCCATCCTGTTCATGTTGAGGCCCACTGAATGCTGAATTCTTTGCATGGTGTTATTTACACTAGGCTGCTTGGAGGTTTGACTGAGGGAGAATTCCAAACTTACCTCTCTGATCAGGGCATCACTGCAGTCCATAAGCTAATGAAAAATGTTGATGCAACATTAGTGCCTACATGTACTCTTTTACTCGTGTTTGATTGAGTACTGCTTCCACCGAAGATCAAAGTAGATTGTGAAGTGAACATGATCCAACTGTACATTCCAAACCCAATGTGTAGGCACCAGTTTCAACATTACAACCAAAGTCACATTTCCTGTTGAAACATGACCAAATGCTTTATTTGTGGTAGGGTTGCTCAGAAGGGTGATTGCCCACACCATACTCCGTGCTGCATCAATTGCAACAGTGATCATCAGCCTCATTGAGAGAATGTCCCATATATCTTGATGAGTGGGCCATCCAGGAGATCTGGTAGAAGGAAAAAGTGCCTTACCCTGTTGCTTGCAAGTTGTTGGCTAGACAAAAGCCCTGTGTTTCACCATCTGGCACTTACAGTACCAGTCTTGCTACGCCTCGCTCCATGAAGGACCTTGCCACCCAGTCTTGCAGCTTCAAATTCAGCACTGCAGTTGTAAATTCGCCAAGCATTGTGGTACCATAACCATTTCCTTCTCCTCCAGCTGTGCAACAAATCATCAAATCTTCACCTCCTGCAGTGAAATTACCTGCTACACAACTGGTAGACTGGAAAGGAGAAAAGGAATACTCTCCTGATGATTTTTTATGTAACTCCTGGCAGCAAAGTTCTGAGTCTTCTTCTGCCAACCACAAAGTTCTAAGAAATCAAACAAAGGCAAACGGTTTTCTCCTTCCCTGACTCAGAGCTCCTCTTCAATGGTGTCACTGCATTATACCCCTACCTAGCTGACCTACATTTCACTAGTGCACACTGCCTACCATTTTCCTTACGTAGAATCTGCAGGCCAACTCAGTGAGAATGCCAACACCTCTGTAGACCTCATGGAACAAGATCTGCCAGCCTGTGCACCCTGTAACAGTGAGTCTTCAACGGCTGGCACTCAGCAGCCACTGAGGTGACAAACCATTTTTTTCCTCATCCCCTTTCACCATTATGACCCTCTTCCAATGGAACATTCATGGCATTAGATCCAAGGAGGAGGAACTATGGCTGCTCTTGGAATTGTAGTGTCCACTCTTTCTCTGCCTCCAAGAAACAAAACTGCATCCTTGGGACTGCTTTGACCTTCCTACCGAGGACAGAATTCCATCTCATGCTGCTCATCTGGGATGACGTTCATAGCCATACCATCTTACTGCCAGCTGTTGCAGTCCACATTAGCCTTCCTCGTTTCACATTTTCTCTTTGCAACGTATACATCCCTCCATCATTTGGTGTCACCAGGACAAACTTCCTCCAGCTTACTGATCAACTCCCTCACCTCTGCTCAGTGTCTTTAATGCACACTGTTCCATTTGCAGCTCTTCCTGAGTCTGTCAGAGAAGTGAATGCTACAATGCAGCCTCTACCTTGAGGGAACTAGATCATTCTCTCACTTCATCTCGATCTTCCACCCTCTTGGCTGACCTCAATCAACTCAACCTCTCTATTTTAATAATGGAGCACCCATGTTCCTCTCATACTCCACACACGCCTATTCCCATTTGGACCTGTTGTTGTGCAGTGCCCAGTTTGCCTGTCATCTAGAGTGGTCTATTCTCTCTAATATGTACTCAAGCATACATCTCCCATGTGGTATCTGTTTGCTGACCCCTATCTCATCTATGTGTAGACCCAATTGACAGCTTTCTAAGGCCGACTGGAGGTTTCAGTCCTCCCTGGATACCTTCAAGAAACATTTCCCCAGTTGTGATGATCAGGCAGAGTACCTCGTGAACATTATCCTTACCATCATACAACATTTCATACCTCGCACTTCATCTCTACCGCGCTGTGCACTGGTCCCCAGGTGAACTGAGGCACGCTGCGACATGAGTTGTGTGTGAAGACCTACTCTCTGCAGTTTTAACCATCATGCTATGATGTCAAACTGTTTTCATTGTAAACAGTTTCATGCACAGTGTCATTGCATTCTTCGCTATAGCAAACAGCTACCTAGATTTCATTTACTAGTTCTTTTAACATTTGCACTTCCTCTTCTGTCGTATGGGGGCAGCCTCAATCATCTATTTGGGACTAAGGTCCATTCCCTGATTTCCAGTATGACTGTAGGAGGTGATGTCATTGTAGACCCGCTAGCTATCTCCACCATCTTGGGCTGCTATTCTGTGGCGATTTCGAGATGCACCCACTATCATCCCACCTTCCTCCCGCGGAAATGAGTTGAGGAGGCTTGGGTGATACTCTTCTCCTCTCAGAGTAGTGAATGCTACAATGCAGCCTCTACCTTGAGGAAACTAGATCATTCTCTCACTTCATCTCGATCTTCCACCCCAGGGCTAGAAGATGTTCACATTCAGGTGTTGCACCACTTTTCTATCACAGCCAAGCACTTTCTCCTTCATACATACAATTGCATTTGGGCAGATGGCACATTTCCCAGATGCTGATGTGAAGTCACTATTGTACACATATCTAAGCCCAGTAAAGACAAACACCTTGCTTCTAGCTACTGCCCCATTTCTCTCATCAGCTGTGTTTGCAAGGTGATAGAACATATAATTTATGGCTGGTTCGTACGGTGGTTCAAATCTCACAGTCTACTAACCACTGCACAATGTGGATTTCGAGCGCACCGTTCTGCTGTTGACCAGCTCATCACCCTGTCAACCCATGTCATTAACCGTTTTCTGACAAAATACCCGATGGTGGCCATGTTTTTTCATTTGTTGAAAGCCTACGACACCTGCTGGAGGACTGGTATCCTCTGTACTCTATACATGTGGGGCTTTCAATGCCACCTGGTCTGTTTCATTCAGAAATTTTTAAAGACCAGGTATACAAGGTACGTGTGGGTACATTCTTGCCAGACACCTTCATCCAGGAAAATGGGGTGCCTCATGGCTCCGTCATGTGTGTTGTACTCTTTGCTACAGCCATTAATCCTACAATGGCCTGTCTCCCACCAGATATCACTGGCTCTCTTTTTGTTGACGATTTTGCAATGTACTGCAGTTCTCCACATACTTGTATCCTTGAGCAGCGTCTTCAGCAACATCTTGATCGTCTTTACTCATGGAATATCGGCAATAGCTTTAACTTTTCCACTGACAAGACAGTTTGTATGAATTTCTGGCACCGCAATCGGTTTCTTCCACCATCTTTACATCTTGGGCTTGTTGCTTTTCCACCTATGAAAATCCTGGAGCTCATGCTTAACAGAAAATTTTCTTGGTCCTCCCATGTGTCTTACCTGGCTGTACGCTTTACCGAGTCTCCTGATGTCTTACATGTTCTAAGCGGTACTTTCTGGGGAGCAGATCGGACCACCCTCCTCCAATTGTACCAATCTCTTGTCCATTCGAAATTAGACTATGTGTGTTTCATTTATTCATCTGCATGTCCATCCATTTTACGCCATCTTAATACAACCAAGCATCACAGAATCTGTTTGGCCACTGGTGCCTTTTACACTAGCCCAATTGAGAGTCTCTATGCAGAAGCTGCCGGACAACTGCTGTTATACTGGTGTGATGTTCTCCTCAGAATATATGCTTGCTGTTTTGTCTCCCATGCCTAGCCACCCATCCTGCACCTCCTTTTTCGATGACTCCCTTGGCTGCCAGTATGGGGCGCATCCCCCTTCTCTGTTATTTCCCAGAGTTTGCTTTCGGCACCTATTCCAGCAGCTTAACTTCACACTCCCTGCTATTTTCAAGGTTGGTATGAACCCTTCACCACCTTGGATTACGTGGGGGTCTGTGTTTATTTTGGACTTCATTTACTTCCTAAGCAAACTTCTCCTGATTTGAGCTATCGTAGTAAGTTTCTTGACCCTTGCACACAACATATTGACAGCACGTTTGTGTACAGTAACGGTTCTAAGACTGATTTTGGAGTCCTATGTGCTTTCATCATTGACACCGACCATTTTTGGTATTGGCTTCCAGAACACTGCCCAATATTTACAGCAGAGCTCTTCACCCTGTATCAGGATACCTAATACATCCAGCAAGACAAGTTTTTATTTGTGTCATATTCCAATTCTCTCAGTGCCCTTTAGAACCTCTGTGTGCTGTACAAAGTCCATCCCTTGGTGCAATGGGTCCATGGAGGCTACCATTTTCTCTCTGTTGAGGGAGACACTGTGATGTTCATACAGTCTCCTGGTAATGTCAATCTGATGGGAAGGCTGCTGATGCTGCTCAAAAGGCTGCAGTCCTCCAACCTCAGTCCGCTAGCTCTTCCAACCCAATGGATGATCTCTATGTTGTCGTCCATTGGCAAGTGGTGTCACTTTGGCATCATGAAAAAATGGCTCTAAGCACTATGGGATTTAAATTATGAGATCATCAGTCCCCTAGAAGTAGAACTACTTAAACCTAACTAACCTAAGGACATCATACACATCCATGCCCAAGGCAGGATTCGAACCTGCGACAGAAGCAGCAGCGCAGTTCCGGACTGAAGCGCCTAGAACCACTCAGCCACAGCGGCCAGCTTGGCATCACCATTGGAGCATTCTTCATGGGAACGTGCTCCGGGGAATTAAACCTCTCCCAGTTGCTTGGCCAACCCCATCAAACGAGGATATCGTTTTTTCTAGGTTGCATATTTGGTATTGTTGTTTTAGTCAGTGCTATTTGTTAAGTGATGGTCCCCTGCCACTTTGTGCTCACTGTTGTCAACCTTTGATGATTCGCCATTTCCTGACCAAATATCCTTGTTTTTACCACTTACATTCTCATATATGTTTGCTTTCTGATTTGTAGGCTGTATTAGCAAAGGACGCATGGGTTGTTGACCATGTTTTACTTTTTATCCTTCATAGCAACATGGCGAATGGCACTTCTTTGGTTCAGGACCACCACTGTCTCTACAGCATATTTTGTGGACCTTATTCTTAGCTTGCTTTCCATCAATCAACTGGGCTTAATGTATAGTCTCTTTTGAGTTCTGTTACTTCTTGATATTCTAAGGTTATGACATGGGAAGGTATGACCATAGTTGCTTTTGTGGCCTAAAACAAATAAAACACACACACACACACACACACACACACACACACACACACACACACACACACACACGCACACACACACACACATATTTTACGAGCTCCCCAAAATCTAAAAACCCGACAATCCTAGATCTCCCATTGTGAGTTGCCATCCAACACTACTGATCTCAATGTCCTTCTGACATAAACCCACTACTTCATTCCTTCTAAACCTTACCAATTACATCCTCACACACAAATACTTCTCCTTTTAGAGGAAGGTACACTGCCAGGAAAAAAATCTCAACACCAAAAAATAATTAATGTAGACATGCATGCACTGTGTTGTACAACTTCTTGATGTCAGTTTATGGGATGGAGCTCCATGCTTTTGCACTTGATCAGTCAACACAGGGACGGTTAGTGCTCCTTGTGGATGACACTGGAGATGTTGTCTTATGATGTCCCATATGTGCTTGATTGAATGCTGATCTCATGATTGAGTAGGCTAATGCAACATTTCATCACTCTGTAGAGCATGTGGGGTTACAACAGTAGTACATAGGTGAACTTTATCCTGTTCAAAAATAGCCGGCCGGTGTGGCCAAGCGGTTAAAGGCGCTTCAGTCTGGGACTGCGCAACCGCTACGGTCGCAGGTTCGAATCCTGCCTTGGGCATGGATGTGTGTGATGTCCTTAGGTTAGTTAGGTTTAAGTAGTTCTAAGTTCTAGGGGACTGATGACCTTAGATGATAAGTCCCATAGTGCTCAGAGCCATTTGAACCATTTTGTTCAAAAATATTCCCTGTAATGCTGTTCATGAATGGCAGCACAACAGGTTGAATCACCAGATTGACATACAAATTTACAGTCAGGATGCATGGACTAATCACATGATTTCTTCTGGTGTCATACAAAACCGTACCCCAGATCATAACTCCAGATGTAGGTCCTGTGTGTCTAGCACATGAACAGGTAGACTGCAGGCACTCAACAGGCTTCCTTATAACCAACACGCATCCATAAGTGGCACTCAGGTAGAACCAACTTTCATCTCAAAACACAACAGACCTCCACCCTGGCCTCCAATGAGCCACTTGACACCACTGAAGCCACAAATGACAGAGGTTTTGGGGTCAGTGGAAGGCACATTACAGGGTATCTGGTTCAGAGCCGTCCTTGAAGCAACCAATTTGTAACAATTTGTTGTGTCACTGTGGTGCTAACTGCTGCTGAACTTGCTGCTGCAGATGCAGCACAGTTCACCAGAGCCACACACCGAATATGATGGTCTTCCCTCTCAGTAGAGACATGTGACCATCCAGAACCCACATCTTCTTGTGACTGTACTTTCTTGTGACCACTGCTGCCAGTGATCATGTACAGTGGTTACATCTCTGCCAAGTCTTACTGCAATATCACAGAAGGAACATCCAGTTTCTCATAGCTCTATTACATGAACTCGCTCAAACTCAGTGAGGTGGTGATAATGGCATTTTGTTGCCTTAAAGGTGTACTTGACTAACATCAACTCATTATGTTTAGTCCTAAAGGTCACCAATGCTATGGTCATTACAGCGTGTGTTTAATGAAACCTGATTTGCATCCTCATAGTGGCACTACTAGCGGCCCTCTTATGCGACAGTGACAGCAATATGCAGTTAACAGTGCGCATTATATAACTTGCTATACAATCACCAAAACGAATTATACTGTCCAGTAAGATGACACTTTTCATTTACATATGTGACACATGGGTGTCATGCACATGATGTCAGAGCACAGATTTTCACATGAGGTATTAGGTCTTTGATATTTACCCTGGACTTTGACTCTGAATGTTATAGTATGTTTCTGAGAGCTAGGGTGTCACAGAACTTTCTGATGCATTGATGTTGTTCGTTTGGTATTACTTCCATGAGTCTAACACAACTCGACATAGAGATGTTACCTGGTTGCTCACCATTCACAGACTTTCACTTTAATCAACATAAGTACCTCACTAACAAGTTAAGCTCTGCTTGCTTTGCATTATTAGTAGAGAGTGTAGCAGAACTGTCTACTTTGCTTACATCCATTCGGCTATCACCTATGGTCTAACCCTCTGGGGTCATAATAAGGCAAACGTGAAAACCATATTCACCTTACAAAAACGAGCTGTTGGAATAATTTCAAACAGTACAAGGCTAACATTTTCCAAACAGTTATTGCAACACTTAAATATTCTACTCTTACCATGCCTTATATAAAAAAGTGTTGTTAATATAAAAATGCACATTGATAATTATAAAACCAACTAAGATCCTCATTCCTACAATACAAGAATGTGCAATGACATCCACATAAAAAGAGTAAAAAAGGCTTTAAACACAACAACAAACCAATATTCAGGGTACTATTTTGTACAACAAATTTCCAACTCAGCTAAGAGAAATAAAAACATTGTCTACATTCAAGGAAACAATATTTAAATTCTTAATGACCAACTGCTATTACAGTATAAAGGAATACCTGCCCTTGTAGCAAGTAACTACATTCATTTACTGTAAGTTAATAGTACCACAAATCAAATGCTTGCCACAGCCTCAATGAAAATTTTTCTAAACAAAAGTGTTAAATCAATTATTTACTTGTAATGTATTTCATGTAAAAGATCCTTCTCATACTTTTATATTGTTACAGTAATCAAAATTGTACTGCCCAAAAATATTGTGATGGGTACAATGAACCATTGTAGTATGTAGGAAACTGTACACCCTTATCTTATTTTTGTTATACTATGTTCATTGACAAAATCCATACAATGTACATTGTCACTGAATGAATAAACTACTACTACTAATACTACTACTACACAGAATGTTGATTTTGGGGGAGGGGTGGCTATTTAAAGACAGGCACAAGAACATTATGTGATTTATAAAATTACTCAATGTTTTTAAATTTTGCTAAGTTAGATTTCACTACTTTGTGTGGACTTGCGGACTTTACTATTATCTCGTTTATGAAAAATGCTTCAGGTTAATAGATGATAAAAGCATGAGGAACATCATTACGTTTTTGTAGTCTGAAATCCCCTATCTACAAGTAGGGCATCTATCCTGAAATCCATATTTTATGATCTTTAGTTATCCAAAATCTTAATTAGTGACTGAATTAATTAGTGAGAGTTGTTCTCTGATTCAGAAAAAAATATAGCAAAAAAATTATGTCTTCTAAGTTCAAAATCTTGCCGATATTAAAGCAAAATAGGCCATTCAAATTATGAGTGTCCAAACATTAATTCGCCATAACATTTAATTTCTGAGCCTTCTAATGAAAATATGCCATTTTAATCAGGAAGATAAATACAAACAATTGAACAACAATTTTAAATGGCATTTCACATAAATCAAAATTTTACATATTCCTGTATATCTTACATATTGCGTGTGTGACAGCAATAAATACAGAATGAAAAAGTGAATGAATTTCAGTTATTCATGTGGGCAGAAAACACAACAGTTGGAGTATTTTACAACTTGCTACATCTCTTCACCCTCCAACTGAATTAAACAGACTGTTATTGACAATTAGCTTACTGGATAATTCAGTGGTCTATAAGAGTCTATTACATGTCTCAAAATACATAAAAAAGAAACAATGTTACCATAATGCTTTAAACTAATTTTCAAATCAGGTATCCTAAATAAATGTTACCTAACAGCTTCCCCTGGCCATCTTATGACATAAAATTTTACAAAATTTCTAAACATACAAGTGCATAGCATTATATGTACATAACTATAATATTTCAAAACACATTTATATCAGAGAACTTCATGGGCCATAACTTATTCTTCATATTTCCCAATTTTTTCACTGTGTTAACACAGTTCATTACTCATTATTGGCACCATCTTCACAAAAACCACTCTCACGGTTTGCTGTAGGTCCTTTCTGTGATTTCTCCTTCAAATTTTCACTCACGTCCATTTTATTGTATTGTACTGATGCAAAGTGGTGATCAGCATTTACAAACATGGATAGACAAACAAATTTCCTAAATTAGTGCACTAGTAATTTCTATCTCTATATTTCTAGTAAGAATGATTATTCATTAATTGGAAATTTACTTATTATAAATGAACATAACTGTCAGTATAATGTCACACAGAAAATTTACAACAACACATGTATATAAATCAAATGAGAATGGAAGCTGCTTTATTTACTCAACTGGTCTCCTCTGACTCCGGCCAATTAACCTTCTTGAAATGAAGTTGGTGAAATACTCTGCATGTTTAATTCCTGTTAGAAAATAACAACATTGAAGAAATGAACTGTGCAGCAATTTATATTAAACAAGTCACTAAATAAATTAGTAATTCACATAGCTTCATTAAATAATTTTCAGTATTTTATCATTTTTTTTTTTATAAAAGAATCACTCTGTTTCTGACAACAGTGCTGTAATGTCCAGCAGCTTCTCAACAAGTAATGTCATATTTGTTGGGCATGTCATCACAACAAAAGAACATTCTCTTGTATATCATTTCATTTTCCAATTTATCAATGCTCATTACACTGCGTATTTATTCCCTTACAAACATGTTGACTGAAGAGATACTTTTGCAAAAGAAACTGTTACAGAGACAGGGTCCCTAACTATTGCTGTTTCATATATACTTCATAGTACTTCATATTCACTTTATATTTCACCAAATCATTATTATATACTTCTCCATTACATAATACAAAGCTGCTTCATATATTTCATTCTGCTTGGCTTTATACACAAAAAAATGACTCTATTTGATAGTTCTCAACAGCAACCACCCACATTAACGGCAAGACGTTACTCTCTACCACATAGCAGAGAAAAACTTATTCAAATGATCACTTTATTTTCCTCGTGTCTGAAGAGCAAGTCTCTGACACACTTTGTTCTCACTGAAATTTAGTGTATGCAACATTTATTTTTACTGCAATATTCTTAATCTTGGTCTGAAAGACTTATAATATGGTACACACGTATTGAAAAGATGAACTTTCATACAAACAACTGAACGTAATTACATTTTACATTGGACCAATGACTTTCTGAATTTCATATACTTAGGGGATGTTGGGTTAACTGCTTCTCAAAGCTAATTGGACCACCACAATTATAAACAATTCAAGAGTAAAAAAAATTTTTTTTTTTGTACCATAAATATGTTCCATTAGGTGGGCTGTACTGAGTGAGCTAATATGAATGTTGTCTGTTAGCCACATTTGCAGATATAGATAAAAAACTGAAATCCACTAGTAAGAGTAATTTATTTTTGCATTTAACAATTTCTCCTACAGTTTTACTTGTTTGACTTAGGTTAAGTGTTTATTGCTTTATGACACTCCATGAAATATGAGCTGTGGATGGAGTCATTTTCCTTTCATGTTGAAGATTGTTGATAAAGTGAAGCTGGAATTAAATGTATCAGTAAAATCTGCGGTTAAGGGGATTGGTTCAGTTAACACCAAACAATTTTATACAAACATCTAATAAATTACATAAATGTATGCTTTGCACTTTCAAGTAAAAACCATTTTTCACGCAGTTTCATTTACTTTCTGTTGGAAAATGCCTGGAAATTCAACTTTATGTTGACCTCTAAAGGCTAAATATAGGAGTGTTTGTTCTGATTTCATGAGTAATTTCAAAGAAACACATTCTAGAGCCCAAGAATTACCACATATAACATTACAGCCCTTGTTGGTTTATTGATTTATTGATCCATCTTTAAGCAATTTTCATGCAGTTGATGTCGTCATTTTACATACACTATATAACTACAAAAAAAGTCATACATTTATAAATTCTGAATGAGTAAATATGTTTTATACTGCACACGTTTAGTAGTCATTAAACATAAATGTGTCATGCAGAATGACAAAAGGAGATACTGTATGTGTAACACAATACACATGCTAAGAAAAACATTTTAACAAATATAAATGAAACAGGCTTAATACATGTTAACCTTTGGGAAAATGCATTATGTAAATAAAGCACAACTGCATGGTACAATAACATTTTCAGAAGTGCTCATGTAATATGGTGGTCATGTCATACAGCAGTTTTAATAGATTACATCATTTTTATTACATACTGTAAATTCTTCTATTGTATAGGATGCTTTTTGTCCAAGCCACCTTTTTGTAATATTTTTGAAGACATTCAATGATACACTGTGTGCTGTAGGTGGTAGCATGTTAAATAATTGTATCCCTGTGTATGTGTAACTGTTTTGGGTTTTTTTAAGCTTAGTAACTGGTGTAGCATTTCCTTTGGTATTTACTGCCTCTGACATTTGGAAAGGCTTTAGTGTTAGTAGTATCAAACATATCAGTTCACACATATTTAACGCCTATGATTTTTTATCGTCTTACATACCAGACAGACATCTCCCAATTTGGCAACAAATAACAAATATTTCACTGGGAGAACATGCAAGCACATCTGCAGATGACAATGTTGAGAATCTTGGACACCAGCCAGAAGATAAGCAAACAGAAATTACACATACATTATGAGTTTGGCAATGTACTAAGACGGGTGCAAGGAAAACAATGAGACATAGAAGGAAACAAAAACAAACTGTCCTTAATAGTACAACAGTTCATCAATGGACACAGGCAGCAGCAGAAGACAGAAGAGCACAGCTATTGCCAAAAAGGCATAAATTAAATTAAGTATGCCAAATACTGGCAGAAAGCAGCAGTAGCTGTGAAGATCCTGATCATGTCCAGTATGTTGATTCCTTTGATGCTAACTTGTACACAAGTGGCTTTGAAAATATTGAAACAGTGCAGAAAGGTGACTTCATTGTAGTTAAGGTACAAGATAAAACTGCCACAAGTACTCACAATTATTTGCTGGAGTGATTAAAATGTATGTTGATGACTGTGAAGTAAAATTATGTAAGACAGTAGTTTATAATACAAAATTTACAGCTGCAGAAAAAGAAGAAGATACCTTTGTTGCGTCAAATGAAATAATTACCAAACTATCCAATGCACTAGGTATCACTATGAAGACATGATTTGGTTCTGGAATAATATCACTAAACTCAGTGTGCACTAGTTTTCTTATTTCTATCATTTTTTTCATTAATATACTCATAAATGTGTGTTTATCATTGTTACAAAAGTTGTTGCAATTTTTTGGTATTTATGGTCATGTAATTCATTTATTTAATTGAGAGGTCCAATTAACACTGTAATATGGTCCAGGTTCCAACTGTTGTCTGCTACATACCTGCAGAGCAGCAAGTTATGTATTTAGCTTTTTCTGTGCTTTCTTAGGAGTCCTGGGGTGTAAAGGATGTTTAAATGCTTTGGTGCAGATGCAGGAGAAGCTGGCCACAGTTTGCGAACAGCTGAAGGTACTTTTGGCTACAGTCAGCGATCCTGAGTCTGCTGCCTTGAGGTGTAGCAGTGGTGGATCATCCGATATATCACATGGGAAACTTCAGGTGTCACTTGTTTGACCCACAGGCTCTGCTACTGAGGCAGCCTCCAGATGGCCCAGCAAGGGGTGTCCGCCTTGACTGCAGTGAGAATTGTGGGTGATAATGCTTTCACATCAGTCTTTCAGCAGGGTCTGAGCAGGCAAATGTGGGTTGGGGTTTGCTGCGTATTGGGATCTCCACAGTTAAGTATGTTATAGAGCCTCATAGAGAAATAGCATTCAGGGCTTGTAAGAAAGCCAATGTATACTCAATATATCTGCCAGAAGGCCACATCCAAAAAAGTGGAGGAAGCCTTGCATGCTGCTATCAAGCATGCAGGCTGCAGTCATCTGTGAGTTCTGGCTGCTTTTGGCACCAATGATGCCTGTTACATAAGTTCTGAGCCTATCCTCAGTTCATAGCAGTGGCTCGTGGAAGTGGGCAAGCCTGCTGGCCTCGCCTGTGGGGCGCAACCAGAGCTGGCAATTTGCAGCATTGTTTCCAGAGGTGATTGGGTTCCTTTGGTTTGGAGACCAGTGGAGTGTCTCAACCAAAGTCTATGTTGGCTCTGTGATGATTTTGGCTGCAGATTTCTGGAGCTATGTTATTGGGTGGAGAGTTGTAGGACTCCTCTTGACAGGTCAGGGGTGCACTACACAAAGGTAGGAGCTACTCAGGGAGCAAGAGTATTTGTGGAGTGCACAAGGGGTTTTTTTTAAAGGCTAGGTGATAGTTTGTATTTGTATTTCCATTTTATTTGTCTCATAACATACATTTACAGACCTACTGATGATGCTGTACAGGAGACATAAATTTTAGCCTTATGATATACATAATTACACAATTCCCTACCACTATTTTTACCAGTACTGGTTGATAATGTTTTTCTTATGATGTGATAGTACATTATCTTTACATGTGTGTACAATATTATGCACAATGCCATAATATTAAACAATCACACCAGTCAAATGATGATTTCATCATTCATAAATTCCTCAGTTGAATAGTAGTATTTTCCACCAGGAGATCACATAGTTTTCTCTTTAGTGAACCTATCTCCATGGTCAGTACATCTCTACCCTTGAGTTTATTGTAAATTTTCAGTCCCATGTACTAGAGTGTCCGTTGGTAGAGTTTCAAGAGCTGTTGTGGAAGCATGAAATTATCTTTGTGTCTAGTGTTGTACATATGTTTGAAATGGTTTTCTTCCATTAGCTCAGCTTTGTTATGTAAAAAGATGATAATTTCAAATATGTACAGTGAAGGGATAGGTAATATTTTTAGGTTATTGAATAATGGGTGGAAGGATGTTCTGGGAGGGGCAGCACACATTTTTCTAACAATTCTTTTTTAGAGTATCAGGATTCGTGGCATGTAGCTTGAATTTCCCCAAAAAATTAAACCGTATCTAATTACAGATTCAAAGTAACTATGGTTCATCATTGCAGCTTATGTCTGTTATACCAGATCCATTGCTAAGGCAAGACTGTTTAATGTTGCAGTTAATAATCTATATGTGCTTGCCAGCTTAGATTTTTGTCCAAGTTTAGTCCCAAGAATTTAAAGGACTGAGCTTGGTCCATAACTTGATATTTATGTACAATACTGAAGTCACTGAGTTTTGATTGATTGGTTCTAAATTGTGTAAACAAGGTCTTTGAAAAGTTAAGTTTATGGCCATTATGTTGAAACCATGTATCTAGGTTGTTTAGTGTGTTTATAACAACATCCAGAATTTCTCCCACATTTTGTTTTTCAAGGAGTACATAAGTACTATCAGCAAACATGACTGGCTAGGCACTGATATTAAGAAACTAGACTTAACTCCATCCAAACAGGCCTTGGAAGGCCCAACGGTACCGACCGGCCACTGTATCATCCTCAGCTCACCAGCATCACTGGATATGGAGGGGCATGTGGTCACCCCATCACTCTCCCGGCAGTAAGTCAGTTTATGAGACCGTAGTCACTACTTCTCAATCAAGTAGCTCTAAGTTTCCTTACAAGGGCTGAGTGCATCCATCCACGTGCTAGCCTATTCCGACAGTACGTAACATCGGTGATCTGATGGGAACAGGTGTTACCACTGCAGGAAGGCCATTTGCATTGATACTAAGAGGTAAATCATTTATGTAAAAGAGAAACAATATTGGCCCTAAGATTCAGCCTTGAGGGACTCCTTGTGGTATTGTACCCCACTGAGATGCTAATTTACAGTGTTAGATGTTATGATTACCCTTTGCTTCCTGTTTGTCAGATAAGATCTGAGCCACTGCAGAGCATTTGGTCTGACGCCATATCTGTCTAGTTTATGAAGCAGCATGAAGTGATTCCCAGAATCGATTGCCTTTGCAAGGTCGCGAAAGACACCAGCTACTTTGTTGCTTTTATCTAGTGATGAGCAGATTTTTTCAATGAATTCATTAACAACAGTCATGGTGCTTTTCCCTTTTTGGAACCCATATTGGTTTTTAAGAATAAAACCATGTTTCACAATAAAACTTATTATATGGACAGCAGCTATTTTTTCAAATACTTTGTATAGCACTGGGAGGATAGAGATGAGGTGATAACTTCACATACACTCTATTGATCCATTTTTGTGCAGTGGTTTTACCTCTGCATACTTAAGCACATCAGGGAAGTTTGCTTGCTCAAATGACTGATTGATTATTAAGGACAGAGGGTGTGCTATTTTATCATATACAAATTTAATTGCTTTGGTGGGTATTTGATCCCATCCTGGAGTATTCTTGTTTGTTAATGACAAAATAGCATTTTTACATCTTCGGCTGAGATTTTATTAAATATCACAAAGTCGTCTCTATTCTTGTTCAGGCCAAAGAAATTCACACTGTTTTGATAAGTAATCACATTTACACCAAATTTTGTTATATTTATCAGAAACTTATTAAAACATTGAGCTATTTGAGAAGAGTTTGAAATAGTAACATTGTTTTGTATGTTTTTTGAAATTTCCTGGTGGTTAACTGTTGTACCTAATTCCGATTTAATAAAAGACCATACTGCTTTAGTTTTATTCTTATGTCCTAAAATGAACTCATCATTTGACATTCTTTTGGCAGCTTTAATAGCACTTTTAAATACAACTTTATAATGTCTCACATAATTAACAAATTCAGGGTTTTTATTGTGTTTCATTTCTTTATGTACGTCTCGTTTTCGAGCATTAGACACTTTTAAGCGTGGAGTCATCCAACTTAGTTTACTTTTAACTTTTTGGTGCCAGATCCTAGGTGGGAATGAGTCATTGAATAACCATAGAAAACTTTTTAGAAAATTATCATACTTCTCAGTACTTGACACACTATTATTTATGGGCCATTTCACTGCATCTATCTTGTTGCGGAATAGGTTTGAGTTAGTTTTACTAAAGCCTCTTTTCATAAAACCTCTACTAACATTTGGTTTATTTTTTCTGGCAGCTGAATAAACAATGCAGAATGGTCAGAAATTTCTAAATCTTAACAGGACTTGGTTACACTGTCGAACACATAATTTGTTAAATTTCGGAAATTTGTGGTAAGATCCTATGGGACCAAACTGCTGAGGCCATCGGTCCTTAAGCTTACACACTACTTAATCTAACTTAAACTAACTCACGCTAAGGACAACACACGCATCCATGCCCTCCAACAGGGGAAGCTGCAATACACCTCAGACTGTGTGGCTACTCCGCACAGCATAATTTGTTAAGATGTTGCCTATACAAGTAGTTGAAATGGCATTATCTCTAGTGAATTCACAAAAATTTAGTTTAAAACCAGAGTTATGAATTATGTCAACAAACTGTTTTGAGCCACTGTCTTGACTTATCATATTTACATTAAAATCAGCTGCTATGATGATATTTTTTCTCCTTTCTTTCTTAAGTTTATCAAGAAGACACTGGAGTTCAGACAAGAAAGTTTTAGTTACTGCACTTCCCAGAATTCTGTAAATTGATATGACTACTTTTAGTTCAGCACAACAACTTTCAAAGAAGAATTCCTAACTTAAATAATCAAAATCTGTCTTTATTTCATATGTTATGCTCGTATCGGGAGTATGCACAAGCCCCCATGGGATCTTTCTTTTCTGCAAAAGGTGCATGCTACATTGAAATGTTCCACTTTATTTAAAATTTTTATAAAGTCACTAGTTAACCGATGCTCACTTGAATGGACAACCTTGATTTTTTGCTTTGATTGTGGATAATTTGCAGGTCTTCTATTTTTAAACTATCTGCCTTCAAATCATTTATATTCCAATGCATTCAATAATTTTTTCACCTTTCTTTATCTGTTTAAGTACACATTTTCATAGATTTCTTACCTCAGTTTTTTCTTCATACCACTTACTAATAAAAAAAATCCTTCTGATGGGATAGTGGTGAGACTCTTCTCTTATTAGGGAGACAAGTGACTCCTGTTGCTTCTGCTGTTGTTGATATAGTTTCCATTATTGGTGTTGCTTTTTTCCCCTTGGCTCCCGTCACTACACACTGCAACTGGTGCTGTTCCTTCCTCATTTATTTCCACAGGAGAAGCTTGAACTGCTGCTGCTGTTTTCAGAGTGCTAGCATAACTTTTCCTGTGACATATTTCTTGTGTGGTATCTGTTGTTGACAGTGTATATGTACTGTCAATCTTTAAGTGAGCTTTTGGTTCTGTTTCTGAGGTTTCTGGCATGAAGATAAATGGTCCATTTCCGGCCTTGAGAGATGTCACTTCTGTTACCACACATGTCTTATTTATAGAATTAGACATAACACACTTGTCGTTGAGAGGCATGGCTACCTAGATATCCTGCTTAAAGCATAACTTTTGACAAATTATTTCTAAAAGCTTGCAAATAATTAATTTCTTTCACACTCTGTTCAGATGGTGGCCATAATTTGTGTGGAATTTTCTTCCAAGTTCACACACATCCACAAATGTTGCATATTTAAATTGTCTGCAGATATTTTGAATGTCTTTGTTTGCTTTTTGTACCTTTCATTTACAGAGGACCAGTTTGGTAGGTCATGACAATGTGCAACTGAAAAAAATGATCACATTTGTGTTTCTAAACTCAAGCAATCTTGGCATAAGAGAAATGAGTTCATTTCTATTGTTCGCTGCTATGTCGTATGTTCCTGTGAGGAAAACAGAGAAATCATTTGTGCTCAGCTCCAATAGTTTTTCACAGCTTACTGCAGTCACAGCTTTGAAACTGGCACCTGCTTCACAATGGCGTTGATTTTGTAAGTACATCTATTACTTCATTTGGTGGCTGTTCCTCATTCTTGACTATCTGCAAACAGATCAATTTTATTGCACTTGTTAAGGGAAGTTTACATGTTTCAAAAATAATGTTGTCAACTGCTATGTTTTCTTTTGAACTAGTGCCCTCTAGTATGAGGTACTCTGATGAACACTCAACAGATGACATGCAGACAGCAAAATTAGATAACTTCAGAGTAAAGACACTTCAACTGTCAAAATTTTATCAGCAAATTGTTAAAACATTTGTATCAAAGTTCCTGAGTTTACTCCCCTCTAGGTAATTTCTAATGCTCAAATTATTCTTGAGACTGAAAGCTGGCTCGAAGCCATGTAGAAAGCTCTGAAGTATTTAGTGGGCTATGGAACATGTATCACAAAGACAGATTAGGCACCATAGGAGGGGGAGTGTTCAACGCAACTGACAAAAGTATTGTCTCTAATGAGACTGATTTTGAGAGTGACTCTGAAGTTATCTGGACACATACGACAAGTCTATGTGAGATCAAGTTAATCATTGGATATTTTCACCAGTCACCTGATTCTGCAGTGATAATTTTTGAGTCATTCAAAGAAAGTCAATGCCCAGTAGTGCAGAAATACCAAGATCATGCTACATTCGTTGAAGGCAACTGTAACGTACTAAGTATAGACTGGGACATCTATGGATTCATTCCAGGATATATGGATAGACAGTCTTGTGAAATTCGAGGGTGGTTTGAAAAGTTCTTGGAAAGGAATAGAAAAAAGTACTTACATCACTGAAACTTTTTTATTTTTCAATTTAGTCTCCTTGTAGATTAATGCACTTGGTCCAACGATGTTGCAGTGCCTTTCTCTGATCTCGAAAATGAGTTTCCTCCAGGCCTGTAAAACAGTTGTCAACTCCGGCTATCAGTTCTTTGTTTGAAGTGAATCTTCGTCCACCTAGAAAAATTTTCAGTCTTGGGAAGAGATGGAAGTCTGATGGAGACATATCAGGTGAATAAGGCAGGTGTGGCAACAATTCATACCCTAGTTCATGTAATTTTGCCATGGCAATGGTACATGTTAGAGCGCGCATCATCTCGATGGAAGATGACTTTGTTTCTTGCTAAACATGGCCTTTTTTTGCATATCTTTTGTTGCAATTTGTCCAGGAGGTTAGCATAGTATTCTCCAGTAATTGTTTACCCAGTGGGAGATAATCTACAAACAGAATCTCCTTCGCATCCCAGAACACTGACGCCATGACCTTTCCCACTGAAGGAATTGTCTTTGTGTTCTTTGTTGGTGGAGAATAAGCATGTTTCCACTGCTTTTACTGTTGTTTTGTGTCTGGGGAATGGCAGTGCACGTAAGTTTCATCTGTGGTCACAAACTGGCACAAAAAATCTTGTTCATTTCTCCTAAAACGGGCCAAACATTGTTCCGATATGTCCATTCTCATGCATTTTTGATCCAGTGTCAAGAGTCACAGCACCCATCTTACAGACAATTTTTTTTTTTTAAATTTCTAATTCTTCAGTTAAAATGTGATATACCCTTTCAGATGACATCTGGCAAGCATGAGCAATTTCACGCACTTTCAGTCAGTGATCCTCCATGACCATTTTGTGCACTTTTGCAGTGATTTCAGGAGTAGTGACACATCTTGGCCAACCACTGCACGGATCATCCTAATCTCTCCTGATCAAATTTAAATTCATTTATCCACTTGGTAACAGTTGAATATGAAGGACCCGAGTCCCCCAGTGTATTCTGGAAATAGGCATGAATGTCCATTGCTTTCATACCTTTCTTTGCAAAGTACTTAATCATTCCTCGAATCTCGATTTTTACCACCTTCGCAAATCACTAAGCGGGAACAACAACAGAGCCACGCCACCACCACAGCTCTCTTCCAACAGGATTGACGTGGCATGTATTTACAGTCAACAGTCCAATGAATATCATGTGAACAACTTGTTGCACTAGCACTCACCTCTCACCATGATTCCGAGAACTTTTGAAACCACCCTCATACTTTAAATCCTTTTTCCGAACACTGTCTCGAGCAGCTAGTTCAAGAGCCCACACACGATGCAAATATTTTATACTTCATGGCTACAAACAGGCCTTAACTAATTGATGGCATCAGTATAGAGACAGGGATTAGTGACAATGATGTCATCATAGCAACTTTGCTTACTATGGTTCATAAATCAATCAAAAAGGCTTGGAGAGTATTTTTGTTAGAAAGAGAAGATCGACAGTTTTATTTTCCTCACTTTTCGATGCACACTCGTGTCTAGAACAGACAGGAAAATCAGAACAATTACATGTCTAAAAGTTCATGACATATTTTGAAACCCAAAACAGATCATGAAATAAACACAAATATACAGCAGATCTGATGTCTAAAATATTCTCCTAGAATCCAAAGCACTATCCTACAGATGAGAAAAATGGCTGGAATTTTCAGAGAATTTTTGATGTCCTAAAAATGCTGGTCTCTATATGTTCTAAATCCACAATTATGGGTTTGGGATAGCATTCCACCTGTCCCAACCAGAGGAGGTTGGTCTGCCTGGACTTGTCTCCGAACACTAGATCAGAGAAGGTATCATGCAACTCCCTAATGTCATAGAACTTTCTGTAGATACCTTGCTCTGTCCCATCTTGTTCAAACCAGTCTGTAGAGACTCCCATACCCCCACGAAGGTGCAAGACTTTAGCAACAGCAAGACACGGGAAGTAACATAGTTCACAGAAGTTACCACATCCAGTTGATAGTGTTGTGTGTATTACCTGTGAAGAAGAATTTTTTTGAGGCCGGTAAGATCTGTGTTTGTTATGGTTTTCATCAAAATTCTGTATGCTGCACTGAACTGTTGTAATAACTTAGCTATTCTGATTTCTAAGAGATGGAAGCCTGTAGGAAGACTTCTTCAAAATTAAATCTCATTTAAACATTTTGAGTTGTTAAGAAATGGAGTTCTCGAACTTTATTTTTAGTCACTGAAGTATATAATAATGAAACTCACTAAAAGCAGAAGGAGACATGCAGCAAAACTGGAGATACAGTGGGGAAATTTGCATTTGTACAACAAGATGCTGAAATAGCAGGTAAGGGTTTATGCGAATGTCTCGGCCTACATTCAGAAAATTTGTAAATCAAATCAGTGTCTACTACATTCAGTGTTTATTATTAATTTTAAGTACCATTAGGGAATAAATGGTTTAGGGTGTAAGTATAAGAATTTCAGTGTTATACTGGACAATTTTCAGATTTTACCTGTGAGGCTCAAAGAGAAAATGCTGTAGGACAGATTACATAAAAGTATTCTGTTATTCATGCTTGTGGGCCAGTACAGTGAGAAAGATTTCTAAGTTCAAAAGAGGTAGTACTGATCTTTTTGGGTTTACCAAAAAGACACACTTTCTGAACAAATGTTCCAACTTCATTCTAGATAATTTAGTCATGTTTTCTTGCCAACTGGCAGTTACTGTCTCATCACCATTTACTATCTGAGGCTAACGTCAGGTTATTTGCACAAGGTCAGGTTATTTGCACATGATCAGGTGCTGATGTTACACCCATCTGCTTAGACCTGTGACGTAACTGTGATGTGGTGTGGTGTGTGATGTCATGGTGAGGTTTGATGTTTTTGAGTCTGTCTGTGTTTGTAGATGGTATGTTGTATTTGGTGGCACTCTCTCATGCTGGATGTTTGTTAGTGAGTTGTTTGACACAAATTGAATCTTTCAGGTTGCTATTGGAAGAATTTGTGCTGGTTTTCTGGTGAGATAGTTTGAATTTTCATATTGTGGCTGATGGATTCATTTTTATGTTTGGAAATATTAGTGCCATGTGTTTCTTATGGTCAGAGATTTAATATTAATTTTTCTTTTTTCTTCAGTTGTCAATAAAACACATATATTTATGAGTAGGTCATTGCTTGTTGCAGTGGGAGACAATATGATGGCTGTTATAAAGTTTCTGCAGTTACTCACACAGATGGTTGACAGTTTTTGTGTGTGTGTGTGTGGGGGGGGTTGGGGGGGGGGGGGGTGGCGCAGCCTGAGGACTAGGTAAGGCTGGAAGGTGAGAGCTCGGTTGTGTGTGGCCAAGCTGAATGGAAAAGCAGAATGTTAAAAGTAAAATAAATTGTCCGATACCTGTGCAGATAGTATTGTATGGGTGGGTACAGTGGAAGTGTACTACCTTGTCACGAATAAATTACAAATAGGCATATGTTAAGCTGTCTGTGAAGTTACGGTCCTGTGACATAGCAGTAGGAGCCGCCGTTATACACATTAAAGTACTTCAACAGATGGAAAGCCTCCACACAAGGTTAGTACACAACGAAAAGAGCCAGTGCGAAGTAGCGCCTGGTAACAGGAAACTTCCACTCAGAGCGGCTACATGACAGACTCAGGGATCAGAAGGCAGCCAGAGTGATGGAAGATTCCCCAAGCATCATAGTAACGTCACAGGAGACTATATAAATGGCAGCTTAACAGCCTGTCGAGGATTCCGCTAGTATTCTGCCTCCAACGAGGTCATTGCGCTACTCTGCCTCAGGGTCGGGACTTAGACTATCACAGCATCTAGTTGCACAGAGTAGTAGTTACACCTCCCACAGTTTAGTTCAGGTGTCAGTGCCTTGTAAGCTTGAGTAATGTTTACTCTAACTCTCTCTCTTCTTCATCAGAAGCTTATTTACGATCACACTGAGTTCCCTGGTTTAAAAGTTATTCCAGCTCTACAGATTCTGCTCCAGAACTACGAGCTGGATGAGCCCACTCTGCCTCAGCCAGGTTAGTGTCTAGCACCCTCTTCCTGATCTGCTCGCAGGAAACCAATCAGACACGACATAAAAATTTGGTGCCAGTTGTGTGTGTTTGGACAGCTGTTTGGACATTCGTTTACAAGATTTGGCATAGGTTTGCCAACCATTTAGTTACAGCCCATAAACTTGAGGAATAGGTGTGAAGCTTCATATTTTGGATAAAGCTCAGCCCGAAGTTGAGATTGACTGATGGCTTAGAGACAGAAATTAGTAGTGGGTTGACTACGGGCATGAGGGCATGCCATTCCTTCCACTCCACCCACGGAAGAAGACAACCTCCGAGGCCATCAGGTGGACAAGGCAGTCCATCAGAAGCAGCTACATCACCCTTGTGGGTCTGCCGCAGCCGACGACACACAGCAACAACAGAAGAAAATTTAAAGTAAAGGTGAGACAAAGGTTTAACAATAACATCATGTCTAATGAACAAAATGTTTGTGATAGTCAGGCAAATCCATCTGCAACTCCAAGGCAATATCTTATCCTTAGTGAGGCTATCAAATTGCTATCGCATCCTTTTAATGGAAATAAGGCAGAATTAAATGAATTTTTGGATAATTGCGACAGTGCTTTCGACTTGGTAGCACCAGAGCAGCATGATGTTTTGTTGAAATTTGTAAAAGCACGTATAGTTGGGGCTGCTAGAAGCAAATTGCTAGTGCAAGATTTAACTGCTACTTGGCCTTCAGTCAGAGCTGTCTTAGTAGAAAATTACGCATGCAAGAGAATGCTAGACTATTACGCTTGCAAAATGTTCGTGAGCAGAAAGGAACCGTGGGGAAAACGTAGCCCAATGGGGTTCGCGAATAGACGCACTTCAGCACCAGTTCTGCGAGGCAATAAAAGAGGTGATGACGGAATCATAGTTAGCAGGCAGCCTTGCATTAGTGTTCAAATTAGGTCGTGCAGTATTCACACAAGGCTTGTATGACACTAATATTAAGACAATAGTAAGGGCTAGAGGTGAGTCAATAACTCTCTCCGAAGCAGTAGATATTGCATCAACAGAAGAAAGCGCGATTGCGTCTGCACGAGAGAAACCAATGGAAAGGAGAGCTCAGAAAACAGATGGTTGGGTGGTTTAAAGATTAAAGGGACCAAACTGCAAAGGTCATCGGTCCCTTGTTTCATAAAAACACAAAGCACATTGAATCTATCCACCAGTCAGGCGAAGCACTAAAATAAAAAATTCCAGGGGAAGAAAAGCCCCAAGGTCAATGGTAAGACAATGCGGAAAATGGAGCACAGCAACAAAAACAACACATAGAAGAAAAGCAGAAGGAATTAAAACTGTACAACAGAGGACGGTGGCTGGCTGATCACAAAAATAATAGGATGAGCCAGCCACTCTGCAACACGTTAAAACCTCCAGCCTAAAAGATAAGGGTGGAGTCGAATTAGAACACAAAACTAATTAAAAGATACAGCTCAAAAGAGGGTGACATAATAAAATTAAATGGACCTATAAAAGCCACATGCGTGAATAAAACTTAAAACCCGATCTGCCATAGATACATTGTCACCTCAAAGAGATGATAAGTAACCCTGGAGATTAAAAGTTCATCTGAGAGCGGTTAAAAGAGGACATTCCAACAACACATGGGCCACCGTCATGGTTGCACCACAGCGACAATGAGGGGGGTCCTTTCGACGCAACAGATGACCGTGCGTCAGCCAAGAGTGATCAATGTGGAGCCTACAGAGAATAACAGAATCTCTGCGAGAGGCCCGCATGGAAGAACCCCACACAGTCGTGGTCTCCTTTACTCGCCGCAGCTTGTTGGGTACAGACAGAGTGCGCCATTCGTCTGCCCACATCCCAAAGACCCAACGGCACAATACCAATCGGAGATCAGTTGCCGGGAGGCCGATCTCCAACGGCAGTTTGCGGGTAGCTTCTTTGGTTAACTTGTCGGCGAGTTCATTTCCCACTATCCCAACGTGTCCCGGGGTCCATATGAGCACCACTGAACGTCCACGCTGTTCAAGAGCATGAACGGAGTCCTGGATGGTAACAACAGTGGGATGGTGTGGGTAGCACTGGTCAAGAGCCTGTAGACTACTGAGAGAGTCACTGCAAATGACAAAAGACTCCCCAGTGCCGGTACGAATACGCTCAAGGGTACGAAAAATGGCTGTTAGCTCTGCGGTGTAAACACTGCAGCCTTCCGTCAAGGAGTGCTGGTCTACATAGTCCGCATGAGCATAAGCGTACCCCACACGGCCATCAACTATCGAGCCATCTGTATAGATAGCCTCCGAGTCGCGGGATGCGTCGAGGAGAGCAAGAAATTGGCGACGCAAGACTGCAGGAGGAAATGAATCCTTTTGCCATCGTGAGAGGTCCAGCCGAAGCTGCGGCCGACGAATACACCAAGGTGGTGTATGTGAGTGGACCTGAAAAGCAGATGGAAGAGGCAAACATTCGAGTTCACTAAGGAGTGACCTAACACAGATCCCAATGTTATGGCCTGATCGCGGCCACCGGTGTGGGATATGGACTGCCGCATTAGCGCAAAGGAGACGGTAGTTAGGGTGACGGGGCGAACAACGGATGTGGGCAGCATAGTTGGCTAACAGTTGTTGACGCCGAATGCGAAGCGGAGGAACCCCAGCTTCAGCAAGTAGGCTGTTAACAGCGCTGGTGCAGAATGCTCCTGTCACCTGTCGAACTCTACAGTGGTGAACGGGGTCCAGCAGTTGCAACGCTGAGGGCGACACTGAGCCATACGCCACACTCCCATAATCCAGTCGGGACAGCACGAGGGCTTTGTAGAGCTGCAGCAGCGTATTACGATCTGCACCCCAAGTTGTGTTGCTGAGGCAGCGGAGGGCATTCAGATGCTGCCAGCACTGACGCTTGAGCTGACGAATATGTGGAAGCCAAGTAAGCTGGGCATCGAACAGCAATCCCAGAAAATGGTAAGTGTCAACAACCCTGAGCATGGCATCCTGAAGATAGAGCTCAGGGTGGGGATGGACAGTTCGACGCCGACAAAAGTGCATAACACAAGTCTTCACAGAAGAAAATTGAAACCCATGGGCTAGGGCCCACACCTGCGCCTTGCGATGGCTCCCTGCAACCTACGTTCTGCAACACTAATGGTGGAGGAGCTGAAAAAGATGCAGAAATCGTCAGCATATAACGTGGGTGATTCAGACAACCCTACTGTCCTGTTCCTGTAGAACGCCATTCTCCTGGATATGAAGTGAACTATAGGATGTGCCAATTAAAACGCGGAATGTCCGAACAGATAAAAAATTCTGAATAAAAATGGGCAGAGAGCCCCAGAGACCCCACCCGTGCAACGTGGCGAGAATATGGTGCCGCCATGTCGTGTCATACGCTCTAGAGAGGTCGAAAAAGACGGAGTCGAGGTGTTGGCACCTGGAAAAAGCAGTGCCGATTGCAGACTCAAGGAAGACCAAAGTATCAACGGTGGAACGGCCCTGACGGAAGCCGCTCTGGCATGGAGCCAGAAGACCTCGAGACTCGAGCAGCCAACACAGCCGTCAACTCACCATACGTTCCAGTAGCTTGCACAGAGTGTTTGTCAAGCTGATGGGCCGATAGCTATCCACATTAAGCGGGTCCTTACCAGGCTTCAGCACTGGAATTATGTTACTTTCTCGCCACTGTGACGGAAAGACACCATCGCCCCATATGCGGTTGAAGATGGCAAGAACACATCGCTGACAGTCCGGGGACAGGTGTTTGAGCATATGATTGTGGATGCGATCTGGTCCAGGGGCTGTATCGGGGCACTGTGCCAGGACACTTTGGAGTTCCCACAAACTAAATGGGGCGTTATACGCCTCAGGGTGGCTAGAAGCAAAAGAAAGCCATTTGCCTTCCTCCCGGCATTTTAGCGCGCGAAACGCGGGCGGGTAATTCCCCAACACAGAGGCCCAAACATAGTGCTGTCCGAAATGCTCAGCGATTGCATCGGCATCGGTGGATAGCGCCCCGTTGATGGTAAGCCCTGGGACACCTGTAGAGTGCTGCAATCCAAAGATGCGCCGAATCTTCATCCACACCTGGGAGAGTGAAGTATGGGAACCAATGGTGGAAACGTACCTCTCCCAGCACTCCTGTTTCCGCCTTTTGATGAGCCGCCGGGCCTGAGCATGGAGACGTTTGAATAAAATGAGGTTCTCCAAAGACGGGTGCCGCTTATGTCACTGAAGAGCCCGCCGACGTTCTTTAATGGTTTCAGCGACCTCCGGAGACCACCAAGGCACTGACTTTCGCCGGGGGCACCCTAATGAACGAGGAATGATACGTTCTGCAGCGGAAACAATTGCGGCAGTCAGTGTCTCAACCGCCACATCAATGGTACCATGGGGGAGAGATTCAACAGTGGCAGCAGAGGAGAACGTGTCCCAGTTTGCCTTGCTAAATGCCCATCTAGGTAAGTGTTCTTGGGAGCGACGCTGGGGTAGTGAAAGGAAGGTGGGAAAATGGTCACTACCACACAAGTCCTCATGGGCTCTCCAGTGGACCAATGGTACAAGCCCTGGGCTGCACAATGACAGATCTATGGCCAAGAACGTGCCATGCGCCACACTGAAATGTGTGGCGGCGCCAGTGTTTAAGAGGCAGAGGTCGAGTTGGGAGATGAGATTCTCGACATCTCTGCCTCAGCCAGTAATCTTCGTTCCACGCCACAGGAGATTGTGGGCGTTAAAATCCCCCAGGAGAAGAAAAGGCGTGGGAAGTTGGGTGACAAGTGCAGCCAATTCGGTCAGGGAGACTGTACCTGGAGGGAGATAGACACTGCAGACGGTTATGTCCTGGGTAATCATTATGTGGACAGCCACAGTTTCCAATGATGTTTGAAGGGGCACAGGAGCACTATATACAGAGGTAAGGACGTACACGCAGGCTCCACCTGACACACTATTGTAAGTGCTACGGTTGCAGTAATAATCCCTTTATCCACGAAGGACAGGGGTCCACATTGCCAGGAACCAGGTTTCCTGGAGGGCAATGCATAAAGCAGGTGTCATGCTTAGAAGCTAACATAGCTAAAATATCCGCCACAATTCCACTGGAGGATTGTACAAAGCGTGTCCTATAGGGGCATGCAGGCACTGAAAAGGCAAATTACGTCACAGGGTCACATGCTGCCACCGACTGAGTGACGCACATCGCTACATCCATCATTTCTGAGGAGATGGCGAGATCCAGGTCATCAGGGGACGCAAAGAGCTCGACCTCATCCTCAGAGGTTGAGCTGACAGGAAGCGGTGGCGCGGGAACCACTGGATCCTTATGCTTCTTGGAGAGCTTCCTTTTCTCTCTCTTGTCTTTGGGAGGAGGGTTTGCATGCTGGGAGGGCTTTCCTGGCGCATTATCAGGAACAGAGGAAGAGTGTGAAGCCCTTCGACCAGCAGCTGGTTGCTTCTTCAGCCACTGGCTAGTGTCTTGTGAGACATTGGTAGAGTCCTTGGAAGGGACTCCCCCAAGGGACCCCTTCCGAACGAAGGAGGCCGGAGGAGGCTGTTGCATCTCCAGCGGAGTAGCCGGAGAGGGCTGTCGCTTCTCCGGCTGAGGAGCTGGAGAAGGCTGTCGCTTCTCTGGCTGAGAGGTGGGGACTGACGTCCCCAGTTGTTCGGGCCGCACTGCTCCCAAACTGGGCGTTTCGGGAGTAGTGTTAGAGAGAGTGGCCCATACCAGTGGTGGGGCAGGGGTAACTTGATTTCTCTGTGGGCCAATGGAGAAGGGAGTCTTTGCAGGAACTGGTGGTGTCAATGTGACGGTAGCATAAATCCTCAACATAGGTGTGGGATTGAGTCGTTCCAGCTTCTTCTTTGCCTCTTGGTAAGTTAAACGGTCCAAGGTCTTAATTTCTTGTATCTTCCACTCTCGTTGGTAGACTGCACAGTCTGGTGAGCAGGGAGAATGATGCTCCCCACAGTTAACGCAGGTGGGAGGCGGAGCACATGGAGCATTAGGATGCGAAAGTCGTCCACAATCACGACACGTGAGGCTGGCAGTGCACCTGGAGGACATGTGTCCGAATTTCCAGCACTGGAAGCATCGCATAGGGGGTGGGACATAGGGCTTGACATTGCACCGGTAGATCATGACCTTGACCTTCTCAGGCAAGCAGTCACCCTCAAAGGCCAGGATGAAGGCACCAGTAGCGACCCTATTATCCTTGGACCCCCTAAAGACACGATGGACAAAGTGTACATCTCGTCGTGCCAAGTTCTCCCGTAGCTCGTCATCAGACTGTAGCAGAAGATCTTTATGAAAAATTATCCCCTGGACCAAATTTAAGGACTTATGGGGAGTGACGGTAACGGGGATGTCACCAAGCTTCTCACAGGCGAATAATGCCCGGGACTGTGCAGATGAAGCTGCTTGTATAAGAATGGCCCCACTCATCATTTTGGAAAGAGACGCCACTTCCTCAAACTTATCTTCAAGATTGTGCACAAAGAGAAGAGGCTTAGTCCCCAAAAATGAATCCCCATCAGGTCTCCTGCATACAAGATACTGAGGAGAGTATGGTTCCTGTCTGTCTGCAGCCCTACATTCCTCCCGTGGTGTGGCGAGGGAAGGGAACGAGTTGGGGTTATATGCCACAGCGTTAAATTCCACCTAACCATGCTTAGAGACATTGGCGGTCAGGCGACCACCAGATTGAGATTTTACCCGCTTCAATGCGGGGCATCCGCCCCGATGCCACCCACTCCGACCGGGGGCTCTCCCCACGGGCGCCACCCAGCCACAGCAAAGGCCACCTGGCAGGATGGCCGTTGCCGGGAGTCCCAATGCCCCAGAGAGACGGGCATCTACTCCTTGGCTTACATGGGGAGGTGTCAGCTCAGGCATCAGCAGTACGATCCCTGTGTTGTCAGGGGGCTACAACCTAGAGGGTACATGACGACCCCACCACAACGGGCTGGCTACCATGCTGGATTTTGGGTGCCATGGGTAGTCCATAGTGATCGTAGGTGCAGATGGTGACGCACTAAGGGCGTAACTTACACAATCCATCAGGTGTGCATGTCCAAAATGAGGGATGGAGGGTGCAGTTATGACGTCAAGACAATAAAAAGAGTGCCAAGGTCTTAGGACACAGAGGACTGATGGTGCACCACGTAAGGTGTCCTTCCCCAAAAGGCTCGTACTTCTGTTGAATTTGGAAAAATGGAGGTCAAACCCCAATGGGGACCATCACATTAAAGGCCGAAACAGTTGAGACTCCTTTTAGTCGCCTCTTACGACAGGCAGGAATACCGCGGGCCTATTCTTACCCCTGGACCTGCAGGGGGGTCAGAAAATAGCATCTCATAAAATTCAAAAGTGTTTTAATTGTGGAAAACTGGGGCACATAGCAAAGAAGTGTTCTGATAATAAGAGGGTACACAGTGTAGGCATGGTACCAGTACAGATGAAACCGCGAAAAGAAGAAAAGAGCGACAAAGAACGTTTTGCAGAAAAGCAGAAAGAAGGTAAGGTTTATGGGGAACATTACAACCCAATGACAAATATTGTGTGTTTTAAGTGTAATCAAAAATGTCATTATGCTTGAAACTGTAAGAATTGGCCCTTAATACAGAAGAAATATGGGGCACAGGGAAACTAAGAGGAGGCGCAATGAGGCAGTCGCATTGCGACCTATCTGGCAAGGTATAAAAGGAAGATTACACTAACAGAAATGAGTATATCATGGTAAAGATGTGTAAAGTGCGTACAGAATCCAATGAGGCTTTTGATAGATAGTGGGACACAAATAAGTCTGTTGAAAACGAATAGTGTACAGGGATTAGAAAAGTGCGATCCTACTCAGAGTATTAGAATTAAAGGTATTAGTAAAGATGTTGTTAAACAGAAGGCGCCCTAGAAATTGAGTTACAGGTTGAAGACGGAATTGTAAGACACCAATTCCATGTAATAGGGGCAGAAGTGGATCTGCCATTAGATGGACTTTTAGGCAGTGATTTTCTTGCAAAGCATAAGCAATTATAGATTATGGAACAAGAGATGTTATGATTTGTGGGAAACAATTTATGCTGCGAACGGCCCAAGAGTCGTGTCGAGTAGTAGTTGTTAAGAGAGTGTTAGGAAGCGCTACTAGAAACGTCAAGAGTACTGCAGGTGCTAGCAGGATAGAGACACCGCAAAATGTTTATCCATTTATGGAAGGAATCGTGAAAGGAGGTCAAGATGTGTCGAAGTGTAAGTACTTTGACAGCGATAGGAGTCAGGTGTGAGAAAAATGTTAGAAAGAAATCTATGGTGGTAAGAAAAGCCGCGTATGAGAAAAATGTTAGAAAGAAGTCTATGGCGGTAAGAGCCAGATGCGAGAAAAATGTTAGTAAGAGGTTGATGAGTCCCACAAAGGAAAGGTGCAATCATAGCTGCTTAGAAGGAGATGATTTTGCAAAGGCAAGAAATGAAAAATGTAATGATTCAGTTTCGGTAAAAGCCGAGTTAGTAAAGATAGAGCCTGACAAAAGTCTAGACACAGTTATGCAGAGGTGTTGCAGAACACAGATTTGAAGGTCGATTTAGCTGCAGTTTACGCTGCGGAATTAGAAAACTGTTATGATAGTAAGCCTACTGTGAGACATGAAGGATGTACAATGAAACAAAAGTGTACATTAATTGTAGGTCCTAGAGAAGAAAGGATTGTAAAAGTACGAGTAAGTTTATTGGATGCATCGGAAGTGATCATTCCAAGACGAGAATTACGGGCAGGTTTAATTGTACCGAATGCATTAGTTGCTGTAAGGGAAGGTAAATGTATAATAAGTGTCTTAAATACTAATGAAAAGAAAGTTGAGTTAGAAGATCCTGTATTGTTAACCGAGGAGCTACCTCTGGTGGAAGAAGCAATGGTAAGACAAGCACAAAAAGTACATTCAGATAGGAAATCCAGAACCAGTAAATTAAAAGAAGTACTGCGTGTAAATCACTTAAGTAGTGAAGAGAAGGAAGCTATAATAGAGATATGTCTAGCTTACAATGATGTGTTCCAATTGCTGGGAGATAAGTTAACCTATACAGAGGCTATTAAACATGAAATTCCACTAATTCCAGAATCCAAGGGAAAGGTAGTTAACATGAGGCCTTATCGAATACCACAGGCACAGAAAGAACTATTGCAGGCCGAAATTGATAAGATGTTACAAGATGACGTTGTAGTACCCAGTAGTAGTGCCTGGTGTCACCTTTACTATTAGTGCCCAAAAAGATGGACACCAGTGGAAATAAAAAATGGCGTGTAGTAGCAGACTACAGATGATTAACAGTTAATAATGTATTTCCCTTACCAAGGATAGATGAAATTTTAGAGAGATTGGGAAAAGCAAAGTATTTCTCCACTCTGTATCTAGCCAAGGGCTATTATCAAGTGCTATTAGACGAATGAGACCAAGAAAAGACTGCTTTTAGCACTCCCTAAGGCCATTATGAGTATAAAAGGATGCCTATGAGATTTAAAACAGCTCCAAATACTTTTTAAAAGTTAATGAATATGGTCTTAATGGGACTTCAAGGTGAGAAGGTATTCATTTATTTTGATGATGTGATAATTTTTGGTTTGCCATTAGAAGAACATAATCACAGACTAGAAGAGGTTTTTGAGAGACTCAGACAGTATAATTTAAAATTGCAGATAGACAAATGTGAATTCCTGTGAAAAGAAGTTACATTTCTGGGACATGTGCTTACAGCCGATGGACTGAAGCCAGACCCCTGTAAGGTTGAAGCAGTGCAACAATATCCAAGTCCAGCGAACACAACTCAGTTGAAGGCATTCCTCGGATTAAGTGGCTATTAACAGTGATTTTTGGACAATTATAGTAAGATAGCAAAGCCAATGTACGAATTGCTGAAAAAGGGAACTATCTATAAGTGGGGAAATGAGCAAGAAGAGACGTTTCAACAGTTGAAAGAAAAACTGTTGAAGCCCCCTATTTTATAATACCTTGATTTTAGTAAGGACTGTATTGTCACCACAGATGCGAGTCAGACCTCTCTTGGAGCAGTCTTATCACAAGGTAAGTTAGGAAGTGATTTACCTGTTGCATAGGCATCGAGACCTTTTAATAAAGCGAAGAAAAATTATAGTACAATCGAAAGGGAAATGTTAGCCATATGTTGGGCAGTCAAACATTTTCGACCATATTTGTTTGGACGTAAGTTCACTGTCTGTACAGGTCATAAACCACTATTGTGGATAAGTAGTGTATCAGATCCTTCATCCCGATTGTTAAAATTTAGGCTCAAACTTGAAGAGTATGACTATCAGATTGTATACAAAAGTGGCAAAATAAATCTGGTAGCAGACGTGCTATCATGAATACGAAACATTGAGACAACAAATCAGAATGTAAAAATGAATGTAAATGCACAAGAAGTAAATGATAGCATCGAGACAGGAGAAGCCGTAGATGAAAGTAAAGCCCAAGAACAATCAAAATGTCTAACCCCCAGAAGAGAAATTGAAAATTCCTAAGCAGTACCATGACTCACCAATTGGGGGACATCAAGGAATTGGTAGGACGTATGAAAGAATTAAACAATATTGTACATGGGATGGTATGAAAGCAGATAATGAGCAGTACATTCGCAAGTGCGAAAGCTGCCAAAGAAATAAGTTAACACAATGTGAAACTAAGATGCCTATGGAAATAACATCAACCCCAGAACATATATTTGAGCGTTGTGATGTTGACATAGTTGGTCCACTCACACTAACAGATCAAGGCCATAAGTACATACTTACGTTCTAAGATGCATTAACAAAATTTCTAGTAGTGGAAGCAATTCAGCAACAAGACGCAGAAACAGTTGCTAGAGTATTGGTAGAGAAAATTATTTTAAGCTATGGCATACCATCAACATTACTAAGTGATATGGGAAGCAATTTTATGAGTGAAACAATGTGAAGAGTGTGCAGATTATTACATATAGAAATGATCCACACTACTAGTTACCATCCGTAAGCCAATGGAGCATTAGAGAGAACACATCAGAATTTGACAGAGACACTGACACACTATATAAATAGAAATCAAATGAATTGGGTCACTTGGGTTCCATATGCAGTGTTTGTATTTAACACTACTCCACATAGTGCCACAGATTATACCCCGCATGAGTTGTTCTTTGGAAGAGTATGCAACATTCCAGATGTATTACAAAAAAGGCCCACAGATGTAATCTACAATGATGATGATTATGTTATTGAGCTGAAAGAAAGATTATGAAATGTGCATCAGAGCGCACGAGAATTAACGACACAAACAAAGGTTAAAAATAAAGGGTACTATGACAAAACACAAAATCCATGGAAGTTTGAGATAGGAGACAAGGTTCTTCTATTTGATGAGAGTGTACAAAGAGGCCGCTCGAAGAAGTTAGATAGTCAATGGCGAGGCCCATATCTTGTAACTGAAGTAAAGGGTCCTAATGTAGTAATTCGGTTAAGAGGGGACAAGTACCTAAAAGTGCACGCAAATAGATTAAAAGAGTTCTTTTCAATTGCAGGAAAATGACAACGTTCATGAAGATAGGATTGGTCATCCTAATTACGGGATTTGCATCAGTAAGGACATAACCGCATCTACAGGTTACCAAATTCCAGTCGTCTCCAGGTTTATATTATGACAACAAAGGTACGGTCAGTTTATATAGTGTTACCTGGAGAATTGTAAGCTACTTTAATCTGGTAGAGCTAAAACAAAAATTTGAGTCCACTGGAACCTTAGCAGCAATAGCAGTAGAGTTTTGCCAGCAAAAGCTCTTACAATTGAATATGAGCATGATAGAATGCAATAGTGCAAAAACAGGCACTACCGTAGCATGTACGTAAGATAACAAACTCACAAGGTCTAATAGGACAATCAGCACATCACGGACACAGGATTAGAAAGCGTGGAATTTTAAACTTTGTTGGTGAAGTAACCAAAGTACTTTTTGGAACACTACATGAAGATGATGCACGTTATTTTAAAAGCAAGATCAACCTGCTTGAAGGAGAACAGAAGGAATTACTTAGGTTGTCAAAAGAACAGGTAACTATTGTTAAGGCAACGTTACATAGTTTCAACCATACTGTAAACTCAATAGCAAGAAATGAAAAGACAAGGGATATTGAAACTGAATCAGCAGGTGTTGCAATATGAGATCGACAATTAAGAAAAATTGCTATTTCGGTGACACTAAATGAGCAACTTACACAGTTAATATCAATATTCAATGAACTAGAGAGAGAGTATGATTTATTGATAACAGCTATTGTCAATGCTCAGAAGGTAATATTAGAATCACACTTAATAAATCCTATTCAAGTTGTAAAATATCTTGAACTAATTAAAGATGAGATTAAAGATAAGCAATTCCCAGTAGCTCTAACTGAAGACATGGGGCACCAGTTAATGAAGGTGATTGATTTAGATGTATTTGTTGCTGGTAATATATTAAGTTATGTACTAAACATTCCATTAGTCGATAACAGTGTGTTTCACATATACAAGCTCTGGCCATTACCAGTCGAGGTTGATAGAAATAAATTGTTGTTTACATATATAGCACCAGAGAAGGAACTTTTATTAATGGACGATGCTAAAAGACAGTATGTGAAATTAAGCAATGAACAGTTGGTTTGTAAAAAGATTGAACCTGATCATAGTATATGTAAACAGACCTTTGTCTTACTTTCCACTTATGATCATGAAGTTGGTGAAGCTAGAATGCTTCAACCAATAATTAAAATTCCTGCTGATTGCATTCAAAAGTACATAATATTGAATGAAAGTGTCTGGACGCAAATTAGAGGAATTTAATGGCTTTTTGGAGCACCTAAGGACGAGGGATTCACAATATTATGTAACGAGCAAACGCCATCAGACCTAATTATACGAGGAACCGGTAAACTGAAATTTTTGAGCAAGTGTAAAGGTTATGGAGCTCAGATATTAATCCAATCTGAACATATTATTAGACCAAATGTATCTAGTAATGACACTGTGCCAAATTTAAATATGAATATAGACTGTTGTATGGTAAATGATGAAAATGTAACATATCAGACTTACCTCTGTATTTACCTATTACACCAGTTGTTAGACAGTAAGATGATTTGACAGCAGCAGAACGTAAGTTGGACGAATTGGAAAATGAGATATCGTATCAACAAAGAAACACTTTTAAAATGTTTACAGTTGATAGTATACCTATCTCAGTTACTATAGTACAGGTATAGTCATTTTGATTGTGGTATTGCGTATCTGTAGATATTGTAATTGTTGTCGAAGTTGTTTCAAATTCCTGTTCAAAAGTATGGACAATGATTGTTGTAGAAGAATATGTGTAAGAAATAAAATTATGAATCAATATGTAGACAAAGAGATAGTTTGATATCAGCATGGTGGTAATACTAATAAAGAAGAGGAAAGAATTATGTTCGAACCAGTGTCGAGTAGATACACCGAAAATCCTAGTGATATAGTTTAAAGGGAATGCAGTCATGTTCCAGAGAGAAATATTGATTTAGAGCAAAGAAAACCTTTAATGTATTTATCTAAGACTAACAAACATTAATGAAAATATGTATACTGTATATTATTGTAAATCAGTTTTCAAATTGTATATTATCTAAGAGCTTTAAAATGAGTGTGAAATGTATTGTTCATTTGCTCAAACAAAGGTTGAGGTAATTGTATAAGTCAGTTGCAAACAAGGAAAATTGTATTGATACATGGAAGACTAATGAAAATGCATTATCAAATTGTATATTATCTAAGAGCCCTAAAACGAGTGTGAAATGTACTGTTCATTTGTTCAAACAAAGGTTGAAATAATTGTATAAGTTAGTTGCAATCACGGAAAATTGTATAGAGATATGAAGATTTATAAAAGTGCGAATTCAAATTGTGCATTATCTGAGAAACTTAAAATGATAATGAAATGTATTGTTCATTTATTGAAACAAAGGTTGAAATAATTGTAAAGTCAATTGTAATCAAACAAAACTGTACTGATGTGTGGAAGATTTATAAATAAAGCATAACAAGTTTATAAGGCACTGGGAGCACTTGAAAATTTTGCACTCTCGAGAATGGAGATAGCAAAATTTTCCCCGTAGGGGGGAGGTGTCGCGAATAAATTACGAATAGGCGTATGTTAAGCTGCCTGTGAAGTTATGGTCCTGTGACATAGCAGTAGGAGCCACTATTAAATACATTAAACAGATGGAAAGCCTCCACACAAAGTTAGTACACAACGGAAAGAGCCGGCGCGACGTAGTGCCTGATAACAGGAAACTTCCACTCAGAGTGGCTACATGACAGACTCAGGGATCGGAAGGCAGCAAGAGCGATGGATGATTCCCCAAGCATCATAGTAATGTCACAGGAGACTATATAAATGGCAGCTTAACAGCCTGTCGAGGATTCCACTCGCATTCTGCCTCCAACGAGGTCACTGCGCTACTCTGCCTCAGGGGCGGGACTTAGACTCTCACGGCATCTAGTTGCACAGAGTAGTAGTTACACCTCCCACAGTTTACTTCAGGTGTCAGTGCCTTGTAAGCTTGAGTAATGTTTACTCTAACTCTCTCTCTTCTTCATTAGAAGCTTATTTATGATCACATTGAGTTCCCTGGTTTAAAAGTTATTACAGCTTTACAGATTCTGCTCCAGAACTACAAGCTGGACGAGCCCACTCTACCTCAGCCAGGTTAGTGTCTAGCTCCCTCTTCCTGATCCGCTCGCAGGAAACCAATCAGACATGACAACCTGATAGGGGAGATGCAGTTCAACAGATGAAGCCTACTCAAAAGCACAACTTCTAAGCTACAGTTAGCAAGTTTGCAATGACCATATGGACAACTCATCCCAGTGACTGGAGTACCTAATAAGAAAATCACTGCATTAACAATTAACACAACTGCTGATAGTGGACAAAGCACACTGCTCAGCAGATTACTGCAGACTAAGATGGTCACTCCTTCAGAACAAAAAGGTACACAAATATGGGGCTGGGAACAAGACTGATTCCATGTGGGTGACAAGGTATTTTGAGCTAAATGTAACATTTTGATTTGTAGAGTAGCATATAGTAGATATATATGAGTCCTGGGATACTGTCGCAGATCAGGCTGGCGTCCTCCACCTGCTCTACTTACACCCAAACTAGTACCAATATTTTTCTCTCTCTTTTCTGTCTCTGGGGGTCTTTTGGTTCTGACTTGCAGTAATATTCATATGTGATGTAGGCACAAATCTGCCCATTTGTTATTTTGGACAGATTTCATTGTTACAGTTGTAGTCTCAAAATCTGACAGCAAAAATTAAATTAGTTTTGTTTAAAACCTTGTTAGTTAAAAGTTATGTCTGATTACAAATTTTACTATAGTAAATAGAAGAGAAAGTATTTTGAGCTAATAGATAGATTTGGTAATGATGTGTGACAATGCTCACCTGCTTCGTTTATCTCTTCATTTGTTGCTCTTGGTGTCGATGTACTGGCTGGAAAAATAGGGGATGGAAGTGCAGTACTGTCTACTATAAATGATGTAGCCAACAGATGCACAGTCCTGTTTCACAATCTTTTGCTTTCACTTTTCACCCCCCCCCCCCCCCCCCCTCCCAATACCACAGAGTTATATATGGCCAGTGCACTACTGTTCTAACTTCCTATAAGCCTCATTAATAGTTAGCAGGCGAAAATCCACATACTGCTACAATAGTTTACTGTTTAACATCTACGAGCAGTAAAAGCCTAACCACAAAGTTCACAGTTCTTGAAGAATAGAAAGGTACGTATGGAGCAGACACAGTCATTGTTTTAACACACGGCCTAATTGTGTAACACTTATTACACTGTTAAGTTGATGCATTGCTGCCGTTCTAATCAACACAGGTTCCTCGTCTGAAACTTGGCCATGACCAAAAACTTGGACCTTGTATATCCTCACAATAATAGGTACTGAAACTACACATTGTTTGAAGTTAAATTTACAGATATTACAATTAAAACTTAAGTCATTAAATTAACTGAATACGTCGAAAAATTCCTTCCTTTGAACAGTTTCTTCTACTGCAAGGTTTAGGCTGAATTATTTGTTTAAATTGTGAAATTAACAAATATAGTTATGCAAACAATACTTTTGACAAAACTGTTAATTACTTTGGAATTAATTAAGGGCTGGCTTTCCTAACAAGTTTTCCAAGAGCCAAATAAATATTTAAAGAATGCTAGTGTTTCGTCTTTCATATGTTTATGATTATTATAGAGTTTTTATCTGTTTATAAAGTCAACAACAGAATTTAAATTATGAAACAATTACTGATTTCATCATATAATGAAAGATACTACCTAGTAATACTCAAAATAAATCAGAAAATCCATTACATACATAAAACAAAGCACAAAATTAGATCTGGTGTTATATTCTTTAAAACTGATGGCCAACCTCTCTCTTTTATGAAAATGCAGATTATATTCACGTATATTAATGGTAATTAGTTAAAATTGGAGAAACTAAATTAAGAGGGCAGATGGCAAAGCAAGAGGGGAAGTAAAATTATCCCAGCTTGCTTTGTCACAGATGATACCACTTGCAGAGTTTGACTCTGTGCTTATTATATTCCATCTTTGACTGCTATACTTCTGTTACTCCTATTTTTATATACAAGGTGGCTTACTTCATTAACTCATTGAGCCATTAGTTATGAATTTTGCATAATCTACCATGATGTTCAATATTGCACTTGTGCCCATAAACAGATTAGTGCCAATGCATATTCATAAAATGGCCAATGCATATTCATAAAATGATTCCATATACTTTTCCAAAGTCCTAGATCACTACACTTTTTACAGGTCGAATTATTATTATTAATTGTAGTCTATCCTGAATAGTAAATTTTTTTCCTGTGAAGTTAAGAAATTGGTCATCATCCAACAATAGGATGTTGAAGACAATATGTGAAAAAGTGAAACAAAAATAGTGGTGGTGCGTACATTTTTTGGCAAACACCAACCTGCACTCATTAAGATTTTCAGCTTTATGACTTCAGACTGATGTGCTACTGAAGAGGCATCACAGAAGAGGCTACATAAATCAGGTTGGTGGGCTTACAGTACTTGTGCAGTACAGTGTCCTCAGTGTGGGTGACACAAACACAGAAAATTCAATGTAAGCAGCCGCACTGTTACAGCCCATGTTAAAAATCATAACTATATTTTTGTACTGTATGCCACACACTAATACTGAAGCATTTGCAGAGACCTTGGAGAAAATTGACTAATTTTTTGCAAAATGGTCTGAGGACAGAATATATATTCTTGGAGACATAAATACTGATTTAAGACTAATGCAACCACACAATTTAGTTATCCTAAAATGCTTAGATTGGATGGCTTTTATTGCAATAATGATAGTTCATAACAATTTTTCTGTCATCACCAGTGTTCGTTAATGATACTTCAGAGAACAGCTGGGTTTCGACTACCTCGCATTGTGTTCTGAAATGAAAACCATCCCCCCCTCCCACAGAGGTATTCCACTGCTTACCCAATTCATGCGATATCCTTGTCTGCCCCTATTCCGAACTAATAGGCCCATGGGGCTTATCCTGCAATAGACGCAAAACCTGGCCCATACAACAACACACTCCAGTCCTGTCCCAAGCATCTCCCATCCCATCAAAGGCAGAGACAAATGTGAAAGCAGTCATGTGATCTACGAAGTTATCTGCAACCACTTTCTGGCATTTTACAAGGTCATGACCACTAACAAGTTGTGTGTCCATATCAACAGCCACCGCAATACTGGCCAATCCTGCTCAGTTCCCTTTTTCTGTTTTCCAAATTTGCCATGACCCTAAAATATTGTTGTTCACTTTTCACATGTGGAATTTCAAAATGTTCACACAAACAGTTTTTGTTAGTTCTACATGATTACATAAAATGCACATAATTTTCTTTTCATTGTAAGCATGAATCACTCATAGTGATATCTCAGACTGAAATCATGATTTAATGCATATTTCACTGCAACAGGTGTGCAACTGTTGCCATTTGCAGAATTGTAAGATTCAGGTTTTGGATTCTGCGGTCTCTCAATTGTAAAATCACTGTTCTTTTATTTTGAACTATGCCATACAGTACTGATAAGTTCATAAGCCATGTTGCTTATACACTACCTGTATGTTGTAACTTTACTTAAAACAAATTTTTGTTACTGCTCTTAAAATATTTTGGTAGGCTGTTGTACCACTTGTGCCTATTCATATTTTTTTGTTTGTCTGAAGTAAAGGTAGCGTGATCATGTATCTTATTACACATATTTGATTAATCTTAATGGTATACAGAAAATAAAAAGTAAATGTGACAGTAAATTCTTTATAATGTTTTCTTGTATCATGTCCTGACATGAGGTCCTTCCTGCACAAGATTATACATACTTTTTTGAAGCTCTTTCTCTTAGGTACATGTGAATATTTATGTTGTATACTACCTCTGTGGATGGAGGTCTGGCACAAGTGTTATTGCTTTCTTTCACAACAATAGTGTTCTGATATGGTGTGTACTAATCCAAAGAAATACTATTATTAGAACATGATACCTCTTTGTCAAAAGGTGGGAATTATGTTTGATCCAAGAACTGTAATGCTTATCCCTAGCTAATTAAAATTTTTGTCATTAACACAAATCGAATTCTATATTATTCATCTATCAAAGGTAATTTAAATCCAGGGAGACACATAAGGGCAACGAATGGTTTCCTGTACCTTTTCATTTATTCTATTTGGCCTTCAGCAGTGTAAACTACTTAGCCAAGGTTGCCTGTATTCGGAATGTGTTTATTGTTTATGGATTCATCTCGTCAACAAACTTGTTGCATTAGTATGTAGACTACTCCATAATTTCAGTGTAAGATGTGCATATTAAGACTATATACATATTTAGCCCCCGCTCGTAATTTTAGTTTTCCTAAATTTGCCAGATGAACTTGTAACTGAATTAACAGCAACTCTTACAGGCATATCTTGTACATGAAGAATAGAAATCTTTACAAAACTGACTCATTCCTCATATGATTTGTTCACTGCATGAAATAGAAACAAACACTATAAGTATCAATGAGCACACTGTACCATATAGTATTTAGTATTGCAGTTTTGGACAACCTGTTTTTCCAGTTGGAAATTAAGTTTCTTACAAAATGCTTTCTTTAATGTGCACTCCTCTCATATTTAGTTACATGGGTAGCCACATTTTATGTTTAATGCCTTATTAAGAAGCTTTTCTTCATCGTTAGGGATTCTACAGTTGGTCAGTGAAAAGCTAAACACATTATGTAACGGTATTCTTTGGTAATGCTAAACTTCTGAAGTCTCATTCTCTGAAATTCGTTGGAGATTTAACCTAATATTTAAGTGATGGACATGACACCATTGATTTAAACTTGAGATTACTTCACATTTCTTAGCACCAAAACATATAATGATGAATATTTACTTCTGCTACCAACTATTTTTATAGTTCAAGTAAACCAAGTCAGCTACTACGCTTGATGAACTCTAAACAGCAGCAGGTTCTTTCCATGGTGAAGTTGTCATTCAAGTCTACAAAAAATCGATCTTCACAAAATAGCATTTGATAGAACTCTGTCACTGAAGCTTTACTAACACTTTAATGCAGGGAAGTTACATGGACATCTACAGCCAGATTTTCCAAACAAGTACATGAAATAATCACACTGAGTGAGCGTAACAGTAAGATCTGCTCATGTTAGTGACTTTGACATTGAAATGTGGAATGGATGAGTGCATGCTATGAATTTTTACAGTGAGATATTAAGATGAAAATAGCTAATCAAGACTCTGCCAAGGAGAAGTTACTGTAACAATTACTAGGAGCAAAATTCCTATTGCTATATAAAGAGGACAATGTCAAAATTAGTGGCAATGACATTATGGGAAAGCAAGTAATAATTTGGTTTGTCTATGTGATAGATGATTGGGAAATAAATAAAGTTGGGTGGAATATTTTATTCATACCAGATGCACTGCTGTGAGAATTTACCGAGCTTCTTGGAAATTTCACAGTATGGTAGTTTTCTTAATTGCCAAATTACTCTGATAAAATTATTTTCCAGTTCAGAAAAATTAGAGCAAGAAAATTATAACTACAGTTATAATGTCATAAACATACTTAATGGTCCAAATAATAATATTTTCTGGGTGGTGGAAACTTTAACTACGAATAACTTTTTAGTTAATGAATTTTCACACATAATAAAATGGTCACTGAAAGAGTTAAATGAGGACTTTCAAATAATTTATGTCATTCTGGAAATAAACAATTGTTACCTCACGATGTGTTTCTGCATATATGGCTCTTGAATAAAGATTTCTCTTAAAGGAACATGTACAGTGAGAAATTAACTATATCATTGGCATTAGCAGAACTCCAACCAATGAATAATGAATTTTACTGAAATGCCACTCAAATATGAATTTGGGTGCTTTATGTAAATGTGATACATCTACTACCAGCATAATACAAAAAGGAAATAACAAAGTTATGTGAGGAGTAGAGTTATAGCAAATTGAGTTATCCACATTTGCTAAGTTTCAAGTTCCTCAGCTGTACAGTGAAACATGTCATCTACTGCCCCCACCTCAAAAAAGTGAGTCTACAGTTCTCAAATCCAAAATGGTGCATGTAAATCAGTGTTTATGAAGTTACTGTGGATTGCTTTAGTACTGCAGATAAGCTAGCTGGATTATGAAAACCACCAAATTTGGGAATCTTTAAACTAGCATACAGATGCAAGTTTTTGAGGATAACACAGTATTTAAAATAATAATAAAATGCTGTAAAATAATAACAGAGCACTTGCTTACATAGTACACAGATCTACAAAAGCAAACTTAGCGATAGTGGCACGCAAGGACAGTCAAATTAATATGAAAAATATGGAAAAAATGTAAGTAAACTATTCATTAATACAGAAGTAATTGCCATAGTTGTTACATGTATTCCACTGTAAGGCAAGGTGGTCAATGTCTTTATGGAAAACTGTTGGCAGTTGCATCTGGAAACATAATTGTACCAAGACATGCACGTCTTTATCTGAAGCAAAGGACAGCCATGAATATCTTTCTTTGGGGCTCTAAAAATATGGAAATCATATGGGGAGAGATTGGGACTTTACAGAGAAAATGTAAGGGTTTTCCCAGCAAAACGTCTGCAGCACACACTATACAACCTTAGCAGGCATTTTATTGGCAGGTTGCTTCAACTATGCTGCAGAGTTTTGTCTGGAAAGCTTTCACACAACCTCCATTCAATCCCAGTCTCATGTGATTTCCATATTTTGGGAGCCCTGAAGAAGACTTTCTTGGCCATCCGTTTGCTTCACACCAAGAGGTGCACACACAGGTACAGTCAAGGTTCTGTAGACAACTGCAAAACATTTTTCCATGAAGGAATTGACTATCTTGTCTCGCAGTGGCATAAATGTATTCACATCTATGATGATTACTTTTGAAATAATAAACAGTTTACTTATTTTTTTCTCATCAGTCTTGTTTTCATTTGATTGCCCATTATACATGGAGCTTTCATCTCATGAACTCTTCCTCAACTTTTGTATCAGTGTAACCAAACACACTACAAAAAGAGATGAATGTAACACGGTTCAGATCCCATCAAGAGCCAATCACAAAATATTTTGATTTCATTCATGACTTTTAAATTATTTTCTAATTCTGGTATGTTGACTCAATGGTAAATCTATAGTGGCAGATTCATGATTAGGTGGGGTTTCTTAATTAACACATACTAATATAACAATGAAAACAATAAACTAGTGATAAAATTATTTAATTAGATCGATAAAATATCTACTCACCAAGTGCTGGCAGAACACACACATAAAACTGTTGTGATTGGCAAGTTCTCAAAGTCAGTGGCTCCTCCTCCAGGCAGAAGGGTTAAAGAGGAAGGAAGAAGTGTGAAGCAAAAGGACTGGAGAGGTCTAGGAAAAGGGGTAGATTTTGGGAAAGTCACCCAGAACCATGTGTCACAGGAGACTTACTGTACAGGATGAGAAGGAAAGACAGACTGTTGACAACTGAATTGGACGAGATTTGAAAATCTGAGAGCTTAAAGGCGGAAGACAGGGTAATATGCAAGACAGAGATTACTACTAAAACATCATGCATGAGTTAATAAGCATGAGAAGCTAAGTGCTTTGTACGTAACAGCGGTGGGGAGAGGGGGGGGGGGTGAAAAATAGATGTGAAAGACAACAAAAGATGTAGAAAACTAAAATGGAGTGAAGCAAAGAGTAGTTACAGTGAAGAAAAGCTGAGAAAGACGATATTAGCGTAAATTAAGGCCAGGTGGGGGGGGGGGGGGGGGGGGGCGCAAGAACCAAGGACATGTTGTAGTGTGCTAGTTTCCAAATACGGAGTTCTGAGAAACTGGTGTCCGGTGGGAAGAATCCACATGGCACACATGGTGAAACAGGCATCAAGGTCATGAATGTAATGTTGTAGAGCATGTTCTGCAACAGGATATTGTGAGTTGCCAGTACATACCCTGTGCGTATGACTATTCATCATAATTGATAATTTGGTGGGAGTCATGCCAATGTAGAAGGTTGAACAGTGTTTACATAACAGCTAGTATATGACGTGTGTCGTTTCACAGGTGGCTCTCCCTTTGATGGTTGTTATTTTTTTATTTTTTTTTCCAGTTACAGAAATGTTATAGGTGGTGGTAGGAGGGTGCATAGGGCAAGTCTTGCAGCGGGGATGGTCACGGGGGTAGGAGCCATACAGTAGCAAGATGGCTGCAGGTGGAGCATAGGGTCTGACAAGAATGTTGCAGAGATTTGGGGAGGGGGGTGATGGAAAGCAATTCTAAGTGTGGTGGGCAAAATGTCAGACAGGTCATCATTTTAGGAAGTCTTGGCCCAGTCAAAGTAGCTGATTAATGTATTCCAGACCAGGATAATACTGAGTCACCAATAGTGTGCTCTGAAGGTGTTTTGTGGAGGGATCAGCAGTACCAAGATTGGATGCGATGGCCCGGGAAACCTTTTTAAATAGGCCGGTGAGGTAATTACGTGCAGTGATGGCTGAGGTGAGTATGGTGGTGTATTGCTGTAATGGAGTCTGCAACCGAACAAATACATGTGCCTTGGATGCCAAAGCTGTATGCAGTCCACAACAATCAATCTTTCCTTCTCATTCCATATGGTAAGTCTCCCCAGAGCAACAGTTCTTGGTGACTTGCCCAAAATCTACCCATTTTTCTAGACCTCTCCAGTCTTTTTCCTTCACCCTGCTTCCTTCTCCTTCGGCCCTTCTGCCTGCAGAAGCAGCCACTGGCTCCAAAAGCTTGCCAATCGCAACAGTCTTATGTGTGTGTTCTCCCGCTGCTTGGCGAGTAGATTTTTTTATCTATCCAATTAAATAATTTTAACACATGCCACGATAGATTTTTCCATGTGAGTAGTGCAAACCTTCCCTTCTGTCTACCCCCCCCCCCCCCAACCCCAAACACACAGAAATTCATGAGACCAATTTCTTTTACCAGTTTCTTTGGTTTGGGTGGCAGTGGGGAGCAAGGACATAACTGACAAAATACACATAAAACTGGACGTTATATAAATCCATACTGGAGATGCTGAGTCACAGATAGGTACAACAAGAAGAATGTCAAACAAAGCTTTCAGTCAAAGACACACCTGACCACTGTCTCTGGCTGCCAAGGCCAGCCTGTGAGCAGCACTGCACGATGCTCAAATTTTGCCTTGGCAACCAAAGACTGCAGCCACGTTTGATTCTGATGAGGGGCTATTTGGCCAAAAGCTTTGTTTAACAGTCTTTTTGTTGAACCCCTCTGTGAATCAGTATCTCCAGTACATGGTGAGTTGCAACTATCCTTTTCACACTATTGTGAAACATTGATCTTCCTTTTTTATTGCTGTGAGATGACAAAGCAAGCCACATACAGTTACTGGTGTCACTATTCTAAACAACTGCTTTTGTTGTTATAACCAGTGCTTGATTTGTGATGGTATTCCGCACCAATACCTATGGTAAAAAAAAGCATTAAAATAATGGTTTAAAACTTTGATTAAAAAAAACACTACCTGGCAGGTCACAGTACTGGCACCTCTCTTTTTTACAAATCAAGCATGGTCGTAACTGTGGCTACTTCTGCTTTTTTTTTTCCTTCTTCAAGGTCATGTCACATCCAAAAGGTCAAATCAAACTGAACATATACAGAAGAAACTCTTGCAAATAAGTGTTCATTTTCATAGCCCATTATATACTATCATAGACTGATCAATCTGAAGTTACAAGCAGAGTAGAGGTGATGCGTGGAAAGAACCAAAGAAAAAGAACTGAGCACAAGACAAATAAGAAGGTGTGTAACATTGGTTGAATGTGTTACAGTTGGCTCATTATACCTTATTTTAAACACATCCACAGTGAATCTTTGATGAGATTTCTAGGACAGATGAATACTCAGTATTTCTTCATCCCATTTGGATTGCTGGAAGTTATGCAGTCAAAAGACTGGTTCAGTAACATCTGACTGCAAACCCTAAACTTCATGGAATATTTCCTCGCGATAAGAGAGAAATGCAGGTGCAAGTCGCAGTCCGGCAGAAATTTTCACATGTCACTAATATGTGTTACATCTACACCTAATACAGCTGATGTCTAACAGTTTGCAGTAAGACAATAAATTTTGAATAATTGAATGTATTATAACAAAACATTCTACATTCCATGCAGAACAAATCATAAAATACTTTAATTTCATTCTTTCTCACAGCTTTACTTTTAAAGAAACGTAAGCAACTTAATCAAACAAAATTACCCTTGGACGGACTGGTAAACTCTTCTCAAAAGTGTGTATTCTTCCCCCTCCCTTCCAAGAGACACACATGTAACATTATACAATGATTCTGTAATTAATTTATCTGGGTGGGGATGGGAGCAGGGATTGTGAACAACTCTCATATAAAATTGGTCATTATAATATATGTAAGAAACATAACTCCTTTTGCAATAAACAAATTTATTTTACTGCAGTTGTTTTTAACATGTCATACTAAAAAATCACATTCCTTACAACAGTAACTCCAGCACATGGGATACAAGTGTCATCCACTTCAATAAACATTTTATGACAGTGGGTTTTCACATTGGAATGTACACAATTCCATTTTCTTAAAGTGTATCTATGAGACTATTATTGACAGTACCATAACATTACTATATTACCAGACAAATTAATTTGGCACAGATGGTAAAATATAAAACAATAATTTTGGGTACTGGCCATGGCCTATCACTTGTAAGCATCCCATAAAATATAGGTTGGTGGCAGAGAAATTCTGGTTGTGCAATCCTGTAGTTGTTCTGTTGTGGTACTGGATTTGCGATGTGTTTCTGAAAATAAATCAAAGGTATATTGAATGAATTATTGCATATCTTTTGATAGAATCTGGTAGTAATGGAAAAAACAAACATAAGTAGAATAACATCACTACATGACAAAATACAAAAGGGTTAAGTATGTACTGATTAGTAACATGAATTTTGTATGTAGAGTACACCACTCAATCACCAATGAGGTACAAATCAATCTCAAATGAAGCACCGAGGAGTAAAAACTCCTGCATTTGAGCAAATATTTAGTTGTGAAATGTTGAAGCATATAATCAGCTAATCTGATAACATGTTGCAGTCACTTTGTAAATGGGCAGCTGGAGACAGTGATGTTAGTGTTTATAGTGTTTACCAACAGTCATTTTGTAGGTGCGTCTTCAACAGTTGGTTGGTTTGATTGAGAGAGGGGGAAAGGGAGCAAACTTTGAGGTCATCAGAGCCTTGTTCCGAATAAAACAATGGCACAAATGTGAGAAAATGAACAAGACTGACAACTCAAAACAGAATGAAAAGAAAAATCACAAGAACGATGAAGGGCAACAAACATGTAAATGGACAAAAGGGGACAAGAAAACCACAGAAATGAAAGACATGGGATGAAGGTATTAAAACAACAAAGCAGATTACCATGGCTGGCTGATGATTAGAATAAAAAAGGAGAAGTCAGCAATTCTGCAACACATTAAAACCTCCACCCTAGAAGCACTATGGTGGAGGATACAGAGGGACAAAGGACATGTGCTAAAACTTAGATCAAATAATATAACTAATCCTCACGAATAAAACGTAAAACTAAATCAGCCGATGAGACATTGTCAGATAAAATTAGTGGCAACGATTCCGGTAACCCAAGATAATATGATCTAGTAGATAGTGTCAGAAGTTCCATGTGGCTTTTCGTGGATGATACTGTAGTATACAGAGAAGTTGCAGCATTAGAAAATTGCAGTGAAATGCAGGAAGATCTGCAGCTGATAGGCACTTGGTGCAGGGAATGGCAACTGACCTTTAACGTAGACAAATGTAATGTATTGCGAATACACAGAAAGAAGGATCCTTTATTGTATGATTATATGATAGCAGAACAAACACTGGTAGCATTTACTTCTGTAAAATATTTGGGGAGTATGCATATGGAACGATTTGAAGTGGAATGATCATATAAAATTAATTGTTGGTAAGGTGGGTGCCAGGTTGAGATTCATTGGGAGAGTCCTTAGAAAATGTAGTCCGTCAACAAAGGCCGTGGCTTACAAAACACTTGTTCGAGCTATACTTGTGTATGGCTCGTCAGTGTGGGATCCGTACCAGATTAAGTTGACAGAGGAGATAGAGAAGATCCAAAGAAGAGTGGCGCGTTTCATCACAGGTTTATTTGGTATGCGTGATAGTGTTACGGAGATGTTTAGCAAACTCAAGTGGCAGACTCTGCAAGAGAGGGGATCTGCATCATGGTGTAGCTTGCTGTCCAGGTTTCGAGAGGGTGCGTTTCTGGATGAGGTATTGAATGTATTGCTTCCCCCTACTTATACCTCCCGAGGAGATCACAAATGTAAAATCAGAGAGATTCGACTGTGCACGGAGGCTTTCCGACAGTCATTCTTCCCGCGAGCCATAGGCTACTGGAACACGAAAGTGAGGTAAACAGTGGCACGTAAAGTGCCCTCCGCTACACACCATTGAGTGGCTTGTGGAGTATAAATGTAGATGTAGATTTCATTGCTGGGCAGTCAAAGTGGAACAGTGCAACAGAATATGGACCACTGTCAACTGGCGCCGAACCGACACTCGGGCGGGTCTTCACCCAAGTGTGGCCAATGCGGAGCCGGCAGAGGAAAACTGATTCCCTCGATAGGCCCGCATGGAAGACTTCAACACATTTGTAGTCTCCTTAATGAAACACAGTTTGTTGTGTGTACTGTTATGCCATTCCATCCCCCAAAGCCGAAAAACCCTACAGCATAAGTCAGAACGACAGGTCAGGTTAAGAGATGCCCATCTCCAGAAGTGGTTTCCGCATAGCTTGTTTGGCTAGCCTGTCAAAAAGTTCATTGTGTGGGATGCCAACATGTCCTGGGGTTCACACAAACACCACTGAACAACGGGACCAGTCCAAGGCATAGATGGACTCCTGGATGGACGCTACCAAAGGATGGCGAGGGTAGCACTGGTCGATAGCTTTTAGGCTGCTCAAGGAGTCACTACACACAAGAAGTGATTCCCCGGAGCATGAATGGATATACTGGAGTGCACGAGATATGGCCACCAGCTCTGCAGGAATACACTGCAGCCATCAGGCAAGGAATGCTATTCAAAATGGCCTCTGTGGATGCAGGCAAAGCCAACATGACCATCAGCCATTGAGCCGTTGGTGTAAACCACTTCAGAGCCCTGGAACAGGTCAAGTATCGAGAGCAAGTGACAGCAGAGAGCAGCAGGAGTAACTGAGTCCTTAGGGTCATGCTAAAGGTCCAGACGAATCTGCAGTCTAGGTGTACAAAAGGAGGTGTATGCAGACAGATACATCATGGAGGTGTATGCAGACAGACCTGGATGGGAGATGGTAAGGGGAAGGACTCCAGTTCACACAGAAGGGATCTCACGCGAACCGCACTCGTTAGCCCTGACCTGGGCCGCCGATGCAGGAGATGGACTGCCGCAGGTGGAAAAAGGAGACAGTAATTCAGATACTCAGGAGAACTACGAATGTGTGCAACGTAACTGATGAGCAGTTGTGCATGTCAGATCTGCAATGGAAGGACTCCGGCCTCCACCAGGACACTGGTCACCGGACTTGTCATAAAAGCTGCCGTCGCTAGGTGAACGCCACAGTGGTGCACTGGGTCGAGTACACGCAACACTGAGGGCACTGCCAAACCATAAATCACACTCCCATAATCAAGGCGGGATTCAACAAGGGCTTTGTAGAGCTGCAGCAGACCAGAGCGATCTGCACCCCAGTTGGTGTTGCTCAGGCAGCAGAGGGCATTGAGGTGCTGCCAACACTTCTGCTTAAGCTGATGAAGGTGAGGTAGCCAAGTCAATTGGGCATCGAAAACCAGTCGTAAGAATCGATATGTCTCCACTACAGTGAGTGGATCATCATGAAGGTAAAGTTCTGGTTCCAGATGAATGGTACGATGCTGACAGAAGTGCATGACACACGACTTAGTGGCCAAAAACCGGAAGCTGTGGGCGAAAGCCCATGACTGCTCCTTGTGGATGGCTCCCTGTAGGCGCCACTTGGCAACACAAGTACTGGCGGAACAAAACGAAATGCAGAAGTCATCTGCATACAGGAAGGGTGAGACGGACGGCCCTACAGCTGCTGATACACCATTAATGGCCACTAAAAATAGTGATACACTCAATACAGAGCCCTGCATGACCCCATTCTCCTGGATATGGGGGAACTATGGGAGGCACCAACTTTGACACTAAAAGTACGGAGCGACAGGAAATTCTGTAAAATATAGCAGGCCTCGGAGCCACCACCTGTATAATGTGGCAAGGATATGATGTCGCCAGGTGGTGTCATATGGTTTGTGTACATCAAAGAAGACGGTAACAAGGTGTTGGTGCCTGGAAAAGGCTGTTCGGATGGCAGACTTGAAGGAAACTAGATTATCAGTGGTAGAGTACCCCTGGCGGAAGCTGCCCTGACATGGAGCCAGTAGGCCACATGACTCGTGGACCCAATTCAACCGCTGACACACCATACATTCCAGCAGCTTACAAAGACTGTTGGTGAGGCTGATAGCTTTCCACATCAAGCAGGTTTTTGCCGGATTTGAGCACTGGAATGACTGTGCTCTCCCGCCATTGTGATGGAAAGAAACCATCACACCAGATCCGGTTGAAGATGATTAGGAGATGGAACTTGTAGTCAGATGATAATTGTTTAATCATCTGATTGTGGATCCAATCTGGCCAAGGAGCTGTGTCAGTGCTATGTGTAAGTGCGCTGAGGAGTTCCCACTCCGTAAACGGGGCGTTATAGGGTTCACTGTGGCGTGTAGTGAACGAGATGACTTTCCTTTCAATCCATTGTTTGAGGGTGTGAAAGGCTGGGGGGGTAGTTCTCCGACGCAGAGGCTTGAGCAAAGTGCTCGGCAATCGCACTTGCGTCAGTACATAAGACGCCATTGATGGTAATGAAGAGGACACCTATTGGGGTCTGGCACCCAACAAGGCGTCTGATCTTCGTCCAGACTTGGGAAGGTGATGTATGGCACTCAATGGTCGACACATACCTCTCCCAGCACAACTGTTCCGTTGTTTTATAAACTGGCATACACGGGCATGGAGCCGCTTAAAGGCTATCAGATGCTCCAGGGAAGGGTGTCGCTTATGTCGCTGTAGAGCTCATGAACACACTGAAATTGCCTTAGCGACGTCCTGCGACCACAAAGAGACTGTCTTTTGCCGGGGCACCCTAAAGAGCTAGGGATTGCGTTTTCTGCCACAGAAACGATTGTTATAGTCACCTGCTCATCCATCACATCAATGTTACCATGCTCAACCATCACATTGATGTTACCATGTGGGGGAGAATCAACGGTGACAGATGTGAAAGTTTCCCAGTGTGCCCATCTGGGCATGCATCTGTGGGCCTGACACCAGGGCACTGACAGGAAGATGGGGAAGTGATCACTAACACACAGGTCATCATGTGCTCTCCAGTGGATAGATGTGAGGAGTCCTGGGCTGCAAGTTGATAAATCAATGGCTGAGTAACTACCTCGAGCCACACTGAAATGTGTGGCGGCCCCAGTATTTAAGAGGTAGAAGTCGAACTGAGACAGTACAGTTTCGACGTCTTTGCCTCAGCCAGCAAGCACAGTGTCACCACATAAGGGGTTACGGGCATTAAAATCTACCAAAAGTAGGAAAGGTTTAGGGAGATGATTGATCAGCGCAGCTATTACATTCAGGGGTACTGCACCATCTGGAGGAAGATATACATTGCAGACAGTTATTTCCTGCGCAGCCACAGCTTCAAGAGGTGTTTGAAGCAGCAGAGTTTCACTACAGACTGGGATTAGGACATAAATGCAAACTCCACCTGACACTTGATTACAGTCACTACAGTTCCTGTAATGTCCCTTATAGCCACAGAGGGCAGGGGTCCGCACTGGCGGGAACCAGGTTCCCTGGAGGGCAATGCAGAAAGCACGCATAAAGCTTAACAGTTGCCGTAACTCAGCCAGGCGGTGGAAAAAACTGCCGCAATTCCATTGGAGGATGACATCATCGTGAGGCTGGGAAGGCATGGAACATCCAATGAGGCAGCATACACCTCAGGGTTACCTGCTGCCACCGACTTTTTGACTGAGCAGCCTATATCCATTGTGTCTGAGGGTCCAGCGAGATCCAGGTCCTCAACAGACGCCAAAATCTCCACCCCATCCTCAGACATAGAGCTTGTAGGTAGTGGTGGTGTCGGTGGCATCGCAAGTTCCTTGTTCTTAGGGGTCTTCTTTTTCGATTTCTCATATTGTTCCTTGGGTTTCCCTGGCTGAGAGGACTTCACTGAATCAGTCTCCTGGACTGAGGATGAGCATGAAGCCCTATGACCAGCTGCTTTTGGGCTCTTCTGCTGCTGGCAGGTGTCATCTTTCCCACTAGCAGAAACCTGGAAAGGGAGTGACCCTTCCTATCGTGAGGAGCTGCAGAAGCCTTACGCTTCTCTGGCTCAGAAGTGGGAACTGAAATCCTCAATGGTTGGAGGAGTGTTGCTGCCGAAGTAGGTGATATGGGAGCAACAGGAAGGGAAGTGGCTCCCCGCCATCAAGGGAGCAGGTGTAATCTCCTGGTTCTGAGAGGCAACAGGAATTCGAGGAACTGACGGGGCGACAACTGTTCTCATAGGAGCGGCGTATGAGGTGGTCATAGCCATAGGATGTAGGCGCTCAAATTTCCTCTTAGCCTCAGTAAAAGTCAGTCAATTCAGGGCATTATATTCCATGATTTTTCTCTCTTTCTGTAAAATCCTGCAGTCTCAGAAGCATGGTGAATGAACCTCTCCGCAGTTGACACAGATAAGAGGCGGGGCACATGGAGTACTGGGATGCGATGGACGTCCAAAATATCGACATGTGACGCTTCAAGTACAGCGAGAAGATATATGGCCAAACTTCCAGCACTTAAAGCACCCCATTGGGAGAGGGACATATGGCTTGATGTCACAGCGGTGGACCATCACCTTGACCTTCTCGGGCAATTTCACCCTCGAAGGCCAAGATGAAGGCACCGGTGGCAACCTGGTTATCCCTCGGACCCCGATGGATGCGCCTGACAAAATGAACACCTCGCCACTCTAAATTGGTGCGCAGCTCATCGTCATACTGCAAAAGAAGGTCCCTGTGGAATATAATCCCCTGGACCATATTTAAGCTCTTATAAGGTGTGATAGTAACAAACATCTCCCAACTTGCCATAAGCGAGTAATGCCTGTGACTGGGCAGAGGATGCTGTTTTTATCAAAACTGACCCAGAGCAGATTTTGGACAAGCCCTCCACCTCCCCAAACTTGTCCTCCAATTGCTCCACAAAAAACTGAGGCTTCATGGACATTAAAGATTCCCCATCAACTCTCATACATACGAGGTATCAGGGCGAATAAGTTTCACTGCCATCCTTAGCCTGGTGTTCCTCCCATGGTATGGCCAGGGAGGGGAATGACTTGGGGTCACATTTCTTAGCATTTAAGTTATACTTTGCCCAGTTAGAGACTGCTGGAGGCGGACCACAGGCAAGGGATGACGTACTACGCTTCATGGCGTGTCACCCACTCTGATGCCACCCACTTGACCAGGGGCCCTCCCCATGGACGCAACACAGCTTCAGCAAAGGCCACTTGGCAGGATGACCATTGCCAGGAGTCCTGATGCCCGAGGGTGACGGGCATCTACTCCTTGGCATACGTAGTGAGTCAACGGCACAGGCACCAGCAGAGCGAGCCCTGTGATGTCAGGGGGCTACAACCAACAGGGAACATGGCGGCCTCATCACAATGGACTGGCTCCTGTGCTGGATATGAGGTGCAAAAAAGTCCATGGCGATTGTCGGCACAGAAAGTGAAACTGCATAGTGCATGGTGGAAAACACACCCAGGAAGGTGTCCTCACCCAAGAGATGGAGAATGGGCGGCGCTGCAATGCAACGACGAGAAAGTGGGATAAAGATCTCAATGCACGATGGATACGATGCACCACATAAGGCTCTCTACCCAAGTTGGCTCGCTCTTCAGGAAAAATTTTGAAAAATAGAGGTGAAACCCTACAGGGGGCCATCACAAATTGGCCGAGCCATCAGAGGCTCCTTTTAATCGCCTCTTATGACAGGCAGGAATACCTTGGGCTGAGTCTAACCCCGGACCTGCAGGGGGCATCTTCAAGGTATTAAGCATTTGTCACAAAGCAAGCTGGTATCTCTTCACTTCCTCTCGTTTTGCGATCTGCCTCCTTAAATTCATTTTATTTTCATTTCAGTCTAATTACCATTAACACGCATGAATATTATCTTCATTTCCATACAAGAGAAAGGGTGGTCCTCCGTCTTGAGGAATATAGCACCAGGTCTAATTTTGTACATGTAATTAATTTCCTAATTTATTTTGACCATTCATAGTTAATATTTTTGTTATAGGGTGAAATCAGTAATTGTTTCACGACTTAGATTCTATTGTTGACTAATAAACAAATATAAATTCTGTAGTAAATATAAACATTTGGAAGAAAAACTACTAAGATTCTTAAACTATTTATTTCGCTCTATTTGAAAACATAATAACATAGCCCAGCTCTTAATTCCAAAATAATTACCACGTTTGTCAAAAGTATTGTTTGTGTAAGTATATCTGTTAATTTTATTATTTATACAAATGTTTCATCCTAATCTTTGTGGTAGATGGAACTATTAAAAAGAAGGAATTTTTTGATGTATTCAGTTCATTGAATGAGTTATGTTTTAATTGTAATTTCTGTAACTTAAACATCAAACAATGTATAGTTTCAGTGCCTATTATTATGAGGCTATACTAAGGACTGATTTTTGGTCCCGAGACAGTCAGTCCATGGCCGATTTTCAGACAGGAGTTATGCATTGGTTAAATTAATAACATGGCATCAACTTAACAGTGGAATAAGTATAAAACAAATAAGCAGTGTGTTAGAACAATTAATGACAATGTCTGTTCAATTTATTTGGGAAATAGTGTCACACATACCGTATTATTCTGCAAGAACTGTGTGGTTAGGTTTTTACTGCTCATAGATATTCAGTGGCAAGCTATTGTACCTGTATGCTGATGTTGCCTGCAACGTATTAATGAGGCTTTTCGATATTTACCAACAGTGAACTGGCTATATAATTGTGTAATATTGTGGGGTTGTGAACACTGAAAGTAAAGAACCGAGAATCACAATTGTGCAACTGTCTGCTAAATCATTTACAGTAGACAGTGTTGAGCTTCCACTTCCTATTTTTCAGCCACTATAACAATGCAGCATGTTGACACAGAGGACTATCAAGGAAGAAATAAAGCAAGAGAATGTCACACATGCTAACAGCAACTTCACAATATATACATTTACTAATGTAGCTTGACATCACAATTTCAAGAGAATAGTGATTTCTTCTACTCATTCACCATGTTCTGTACATCCCACCAAGAAAGTGAACCTACAGTGCTACGAAACAAGTAAAGATACACATTAACAAAAGACAACTAAACATTGCTTAAGCCCTACACTATATTAACAAGAAATTATCACAATACTGCTTAATATTAGTTCTCTTTATGCCAGTTAAGTGTGTTCTAGTGAATTAGAAAGAAAGCTGCTGATACTTCAGTTATATTAGGTAGCTGCAGGCTGCCTCAGAAACCTAATATTTACTTCATTAGTCAAGTATTATTCAAAGAAAATAGTAACCTAAATATGTAATTACACAGGACAGTTTACAACACACTACTTGCCATCCATCTAAAGGAGGAATCAAATCCTTGCACTAAAATAATCAGTGGAAGAGGTCACTCATGAGGAATGTTTTGTTTCTCAAATATCTCCACACTATAGTATATAACTTTGTTAAATCCTAGGTAAGAATGAAAAGTTTACACAAAAGTTATATTTCTGTCTTGTATTGATAGCGCAGATCACAGTTCTGCTTGAACTGATTTCTCACAACCACACTACACCTTGACTAAAATAACTCTGATTATGGCAGTGGCTAGGAGTCAGCCAACTGCAGTTCTTTCTTGATACCTATATGCCCACTACAATTACTGATTTTTTTAAGCACAACACAGCATTCTCAGGTGCAGTAGGATGCACAGGGAGGGGAGAGCCAACTGTTGCCCCATCTACCACCCCCACTGATGTACTTCCCACTGCTGCTGACGATGACAATAAAAATAATTTGAATGTATGTCTTGTTCTATTTGAACTGCATGTGCAGCTCTTTCTCATTCTAAGTATGTGGAATGTTGTATACAACCAACAATCCTGCGCCACCATAGTTGTTTGTCAGCCATGAAGTTAATTCAATCAAAATTTAGAATGGAACATAATAATCGTTTATCACTAAATATGGCAAAGGCCCATGAAAGAATTTAACAATAACCACAAAAGCTTTCTATTATTTTCCCACTAATATAATCTGACAAGTACCAAAAAATTTTGGAACTTTAAAGATCTATCCATTATATAGACACTGTGACTGTGATGGTTAAAGGTCTCCAGAAATTACTATTATCAGCCCCCTTTTGTATTATTTTTCAATCTTTCTTTACTATGATCAGTTTTGAATCACTATCATCAGATGGTACATATTTATTGCATGTTTGCAGCATTGCTGGAGCTGCACAGCTGTAGCCAGGTGTGAACTGTACAAACTTCTCTCTACACTCAGTGCGTACATATTTTGTTCTATTGCCACAGCTACACAAGCCACAACAATGCTGCAAATATGCAATAAATATGTACCATCTAACAATAAATCGCTTGTCAACTCAAAACCGATCATGGTAAATAGTAAATGAAGAATAAAATCAAAGGTGACTGGCTGCTGGAAACTAACACACTTTTAAATCTGAACTGGAATTGCTGCTTCTGGCAACTTCTGCTCTGAAGACATATCTAATAAAAACCATATAGCATAAAAGACTACAATGATTGCTTATTCTAGTTAGAATTAGATGTAAATATTCCTTAACAGTAACATGAGCACTGACAGAGACCAGTATGTTCATTATTATTACTTTCCAGCCAGTGAGCTATCTGGTAATCTGTAAGTAGCTAGTATATAGCCACCCAGCTCCCGCCCTGTGCCTTTCATACAGGACTATAGTGTCTCTCAAAATCCCAGCCGCTTTCCTCTCCGACATTCACCCCATCATTAGTCAAAACACACACAAACTATATCTGAAGAACAAAATCATCCTATAAAAAAGGATCTGCTGCTCTAACTATTACAAAATGTAGATTGGCATAACAAAATCATAACTCTATCCACCTGTTTCAACCAGTACTGCCATCAGCGTGGTTTACACTATTTCAAGCATATACAATATGGTTCAAATGGCTCTAAGCACTATGGGACTTAACATCTGAGGTCATCAGTCCCCTAGAACTTAGAACTACTTAAAACTAACTAACGTAAGGACATCACACACATCCATGCCCGAGGCAGGACTCGAACCTGCGACCGTAGCGGTCACGCGGTTCCAGACTGTAGCGCCTAGAACTGCACAGCCACACTGGCCAGCTCATACAATATGACAACCACGACATCACTCATTACACCTGCAAACAAACATAAGTAATGTGAAGTATAACTTCAGCAACAGGATGAAACTAACAGGACCTATATCTCCAACATCGGTCAGTTGTAGAATTTTGGAACACATATTATGTTCGAGTATAATGACTTTCCTGGAGACTAGAAATCTACTCTGTAGGAATCAGCATGGGTTTCGAAAAAGACGGTCGTGTGAAACCCAGCTCGGGCTATTCGTCCACGAGACTCAGAGGGCCATAGACACGGGTTCACAGGTAGATGCCGTGTTTCTTGACTTCCGCAAGGCGTTCGATACAGTTCCCCACAGTTCCCCACAGTCATTTAATGAACAAAGTAAGAGCATATGGACTATCAGACCAATTGTGTGATTGGATTGAAGAGTTCCTAGATAACAGAACGCAGCATGTCATTCTAAATGGAGAGAAGTCTTCCGAAGTAAGAGTGATTTCAGGTGTGCCGCAGGGGAGTGTCGTAGGACCGTTGCTATTCACAATATACATAAATGACCTTGTGGATGACATCGGAAGTTCACTGAGGCTTTTTGCAGATGATGCTGTGGTGTATCGAGAGGTTGTAAAAATGGAAAATTGTACTGAAATTCAGGAGTATCTGCAGCGAATTGACGGATGGTGCAGGGAATGGCAATTGAATCTCAATGTAGACAAGTGTAATGTGCTGCAAATACATAGAAAGATAGATCCCTTATCATTTAGCTACAAAAAAGCAGGTCAGCAACTGGAAGCAGTTAATTCCATAAATTATCTGGGAGTATGCATTAGGAGTGATTTAAAATGAAATGATCATATAAAGTTGATCGTCGGTAAAGCATATGCCAGACAGATTCATTGGAAGAATCCTAGGGAAATGCAATCTGAAAACAAAGGAAGTAGGTTACAGCACGCTTGTTCGCCCACTGCTTGAATACTGCCCAGCAGTGTGGGATCCGTACCAGATAGGGTTGATAGAAGAGATAGAGAAGATCCAACGGAGATCAGCGCGCTTCGTTACAGGATCGTTTAGTAATTGCTAAAGCGTTACAGAGATGACAGATAAACTCCAGTGGAATGCTCTGCAGGAGAGACGCTCAGTAGCTCGGTATGGGCTTTTGTTGAAGTTTCGAGAACATACCTTCACCGAGGAGTCAAGCAGTATATTGCTCCTCCTACGAATATCTTGCGAAGAGACCATGAGGATAAAATCAGAGGGATTAGAGCCCACACAGAAGCATACTGACAATCCTTCTTTCCATGAACAATACGAGACTGGAATAGAAGGGAGAACCGACAGAGGTACTCAGGGTACCCTCCACCACACACCGTCAGGTGGCTTGCGGAGTATGGATGTAGATGTAGACAACTGAATGAAGAAGGTGGTTTCGGGTACAGACAAACGAAACATATAACAATAAGAATAATGACACTACTGCCAAACAAATATTTGCCCAAAAATCTAGCACACAAAATCCTCAAAATGTAACACACAAACTCACAAAAACGAAAACCAGTAGTGTTGTAAATTTCAATGTCTCAAATGGAGACTACAACACCAGTAACCAATAAACAACTCAAAAACTCAACATCATAATTTTCACTTTACCGACATAGCTCCAACAAAGCCCTAGATACCAGGAACCTACATAAAACTCAAACATTGCGTTGCAAATTTCACTTCACCAATATACCTCAAACAAAGCTGAACTTGCACACAACTCCAAAACCCGCTGGCACAAATTGACCTATATGGCAGCAAAAAACAAAGCCGAATGTACAAAAACCCAACACACACAAATTTTAAAATCCATTATCCACACTTTCACGTACTTTACATAAAGCAAAGCCCATAGTACAACAAACCAAACCGTGCTCATATGGCTAATACCAGAAACATATTCTAATCGTACATCAATACCCCTGATACAAACCAATCACAATCCAACACAATTATCACATACTAACAAGAAAAATTCCAAAATTCAAGAAAAATTGCATAACCACCAATTTCAATATACACAAACTATAATCAACTCATAGCATACAAAGAAAATAAAACAAAAATACCATCTCCCACTGCAACAAGCAACGATCTACTCGAATATCTGTATCTTATTCACAACTGAACAAAAAATAAAAATTAATATTAAATCTCCGACCATAAGAAACACACGAAACTAATATTTCCAAACATAAAAATGAATCCATCAGCCACAATATGCAAATTCAAACTATCACCAGAAAACCAGCACAATAGCAACCTGGAACACTCAATTCTTGTCAAACAACTCGATAACAAACATCTAGAAAAAGAGAGCACCACCAAATACAACACACCATCTACAAACACAGACAGACTCAAAAACATCAAACCTCATCATGACATCACACACCATATCACAGTTACGTCATAGGTCTAAGCAGACGGCTGTAACATCAGTACCTGACCTTGTGCGAATAACCTGACGTTAGCGTTAGATAGTAAATAGTGATGCGACAGTAACTGCCAGTTGGCAAGAAAACAGGTCTAAATTATGTAGAATGAAGCTTAATTACTGTTGGAACATTTGTTCAGAGTGTGCGTCTTCTTTGTACAACCCAGAAAGGTCAATACTGCCTGCTTTGCACTTTGAAATCTTTCTCACTGTACTGCCCCACAAGCAGGTCTGACAGCATACTTTTATTCAATCTGTCCTACAGCATTTTCTTTGTAAGTGGCGTAGATAAGATCTAAAAATTGTCCATTCTACCACAAATTCTTATACTTAATCCTAAACCATTTACTTCCTAGTGGTACTTATAAGGAGTGAATTTCGTAGGCACTGATTTGATTTATGAATTTTCTGAACGTAAGCTGAGACATTTGCATAAACCTTTACCTGCTATTTCAACATCTTGTTTGGCAAATGCAACTTTCCCACAGTATCTCCAGTTCTGCTTCATTTTACATTCTGATTTTAGCAAGTTTCATCGTTAAATACTTCAGTGAATGAATATTAAGTCCAAGAACTTCGTTAGTTAACAACTCAAAATGTTTAAATGAGCGTTCACTTTTAAGAAACCTCCCAACACTCATTACAACAGTACTAAGTTGCACACAACACAGTTGTGTGCTCTTTAATACATGCTTACAACTATGTAACTAATTCTGCAGTTTATAACGTTCATCAGTAAAACATTACACTTGCACCTTGAGGCACAGTATTAAATAAATCCCATACATTTATACAGGGTGTTACAAAAAGGTACGGCCAAACTTTCAGATAACATTCCTCACACACAAAGAAAGAAAATATGTTATGTGGACATGCGTCCGGAAACGCTTACTTTCCATCTTAGAGCTCATTTTATTACTTCTCTTCAAATCACATTAATCAGGGAATGGAAACACACAGCAACAGAACGTACCAGCATGACTTCAAACACTTTGTTACAGGAAATATTGAAAATGTCCTCCGTTAGCGAGGATACATGCATCCACCCTCCGTCGCATGGAATCCCTGATGCAGCCCTGGAGAATGGCGTATTGTATCACAGCCGTCCACAATACGAGCACAAAGAGTCTCTACATTTGGTACCGGGGTTGCGTAGACAAGAGCTTTCAAATGCCCCCATAAATGAAAGTCAAGTGGGTTGAGGTCACGAGAGCGTGGAGGCCATGGAATTAATCCGCCTCTACCAATGCATCGGTCACCGAATCTGTTGTTGAGAAGCGTACGAACACTTCGACTGAAATGTGCAGGAGCTCCATCATGCATGAACCACATGTTGTGTCGTACTTCTAAAGGCACATGTTCTAGCAGCAAAGGTAGAGTATCCCATATGAAATCATGATAACGTGCTCCATTGAGCGTAGGTGGAAGAACATGGGGCCCAGTCCATACGTCACCAACAATGCCCGCCCAAACGTTCACAGAACATCTGTGTTGATGACGTGATTGCACAATTGCGTGTGGATTCTAGTCAGCCCACACATGTTGATTGTGAAAATTTACAATTTGATCACGTCGGAAGGAAGCCTCATCCGTAAAGAGAACATCTGCACTGAAATGAGGATTGACACATTGTTGGATGAACCATTCGCTGAAGTGTACCCGTGGAGGCCAATCAGCTGCTGATAGTGCCTGCACACGCTGTACATGGTACGGAAACAACTGGTTCTCCCGTAGTACTCTCCATACAGTGACGTGGTCAACGTTACCGTGTAAAGCTGCAACTTCTCTGACGCTGACATTAGGGTTATCGTCAACTGCACGAAGAATTGCCTCGACCATTGCAGGTGTCCTCATCATTCTAGTTCTCCCCCAGTTGCGAGTCATAGGCTGGAATATCCGTTCTCCCTAAGACGCCGATCAATTGCTTCGAACGTCTTCCTGTCGGGATACCTTCGTTCTGGAAATCTGTCTCGATACAAAGGTACCGCGCCACGGCTATTGCCCCACAATCATTTTCACTGATCAACTTACTCCCAGAATGTGAACGTATATTATGCTTCTTATTCCCTCTCCAACAATTTTTCAACCCGCTTTTCGTCTCTTTCAAATCGGAATAGCACAAAGCCTATTACTACGTTACTACTATTCAATGCAGCGTCTGCTATATTGACCGAAACAATAACAAACACAGATCCTTCTGCCCGCCAAAATTTACCTTTTCAAAGTTAATACTCACAACGCCTTCAACTGGCTGTGGTAACTACTTTGAACTATGTCACTTGTTTCGCTGTCGCTAAAGTATTGAGCGATTCACCGGCAAACACTGTGCTTATATCGGTTTATTACATATTTACAAATATTACAAAACAAAGTAAATTGACTAATTCAAGGTACGCTAGGTCCATGGAAATACAAGATTATAACATTTCACTGTAATGGTTCGACACTCGTTAACTATCGATAGCTGAGCCCGGCAGTCGTGTAGCCTATAAATAGCGAATCTTCAGCGCCAGAAGTCAGCCAGCCAGCCAGCCAGCCAGCAGTTCCCGGTCCCGGCCTGCAGCAGTGGTCCCGCAGCCAGCCAGCCAGCCAGCCAGCCAGCCAGCCCGCCCTCCGGTGGCAGCAGCAGTCCAGCCAGCAGCAGTCCAGCCAGCAGCAGTCCGGCCAGCAGCAGTCCAGCTAGCAGCAGCAGCAGCAGCCGCCGCCGCCGCCGCCCCGGCCCCGTCCGCGGCAGCAGCGTCCCTGCCTTTCGCCGTCGCCGTCGCCGTCGCCGTCGCCGTCGCCGTCGCCGTCGCCGTCGCCGTCGCCGTCGCCGTCGCCGTCCGTCGTCTCCCAGTGTGTGTCCTATCCCTTTAGTGCTGTGTTTTTTCTTTCTTCTTCTTGTCATCATGTCCGCCCCCACCACCACCGTCACTACTACCACCACCGCCATCGTGTATACGTCCCCTTCCGCCGCCTCCACCACTATCACTTGGTGTGCCCAGTCCCACCCCCCTCCTACCATCCCTCCCCTCCTCTCTATCCCTTCGCCCTCGCTCTTTGTCGCCCCCTCTCCCGCATCTTCCTCTCGTTCTGATCCTTTCCCCCCACTCCCCCAGCCTGTCACTGCAGCTCCGGCTAGGGTGGTGGCCCGTCGGGCCACTGCCCACGCCCAGCTCTCCCCGTCGCCATCGCCATCGCCATCACCGCCGCCACCGCCACCACCGTCCTCATCGTCACCATCACCATCACTGCCACATTCGCCTGCACCGTCACAGTCACTATCTCCGGCGCCAACTGCTGCGTCCGTGCCGTGACCTGTCCCTTCCCACCACCTCCCCATCGTTCCCGTCCCTCCTGTCACCACCCGCCCATCTGCCGCTGTCAAACGCCCTAGTGGCGCCTCCACTTCCTCTGCTCCTAAAAAGGCTCCACCGCGCCCGCCATCCCCACCCCAAAATGCCATGGACGTCTCCCCACCAGGCCCCGCTCCCTCCTCCTCCTCCTCCTCCCCACCCGGTCTCTACAAATATCTCCTGTCCCGTCCCGATCCTTCCTTCCTCGAGGCCCGGAATCTCTCCCTCCTCCTCCACCAACATTTCCCTGGCGTCCCCATCTCTCTCCTTACTCCCAGACGGGATTCTGTTCTTATCTCCTCCCCCAGCCCAACCCTCCATACTGACATCCTCTCCCGCCTCCCCATCACCCGTTTTGGTCCTCACGCCTCCCTCACCCCTGCTCCCTCCCCATCTCCTACCCGCCAACCCCAACCCCCGCGTCGCCCGCCGACCCTCACCGCCGTGATCACTCGGCTTAGCCCGTCGATCACGGAGGAGGAGGTGCTGGCGGAGCTGAAGGCCCATCCCACCCTGGAGGTGCGGGCGGTCCGCCGCATTTTCAACGCGACCAGCCCCACCCGCCTTATGCGGGTTTTCTCTGAGGACGCCCCCTCCATTGACCGTCTCCTGAAGGAGGGTGCCCTCCTCTTCAATCAGCGGTACAAGGTCGACCCCTCCCGTTCCCCCCCTCAATCCCTGCGCTGCCAGAGATGTCTGCGCTACAATGCACATCCGACAGCAGAGTGCCGCGAGGCCCCCACCTGCTCACATTGTCGGCAAGCGCACTTCCTCCGGCAGTGCCCCAACCTCCAATCCCCTCCCTCCTGTAATACCTGCAGCCTCCCCCACCCCACCTACTCCCAAAAGTGCAAAGCCCGACCCCCTCCCACCACTCCTGAACTCACCGTACCTGTCCGTCCCCTGGACGCCCCCACCCCTCCTGGCAATTCCCTTCATCCCCCCCCCACTGCTGAGGACATCATCAGGTTTCTCACCATTGTCCTTCAAAACGTCCATCCCTTTCAGCGCCCCCACACCTTACAACAGATCTCCCTCGCCGCCCGTTCCATATTCCACCTTAAAATGTACGCCACCTTTTCCAATAACCAGGCCCATTTCACCTTCTCCCGCCTTGACACCCTCGTATAAGTCCTTATCATGGCGCGACAGCATCGTATCCTTTTCAACAATATCTGCTCCCTTCCCGCCAACAAGAACCTCTTCCTGCACACCCTTGCTACCCACCGTGTGGATGCCTTCCTCCTCAATGAAACCTTCCTCCAACCCCACCACTCCATCCACACCTCCCCCTATCTCCTCCACCGCTCCGATAATCCCCTCCCAGTTGCGCGTGGCGGAGTTGCCATTGGCCACCACCGCCAGATCCCCGTTCGGCTCCAGCCTCTCCTTCCCGACCCCACCGAACACCTGATCCTTAGTCTCTTCTTCCCCGGCCTTACCATTACCTGTGCCACCATCTATGTCCGCCCCAACGCCCCTCTTCCTTTCGACTTCCTCTCCCGCATCGTCCGTACCTTCTCCTCCTATGTGATCGCCGCCGACCTCAACATCCATAGTCGCTCCGCTGCCCAGTTACGGCGGTGGCATCGGTTCCTCTCCTCCCTTCAAGGCGACCTCATCCCCATCCCCCAGCACACTCGTCCCGAATCCAACTCCACTCCCGATGTTATCCTCTCCTCCCCCAACCTCCTTGGTTGCATTACGGTGGATGTCCTGGAGCCTATTGGTAGCGACCATCTCCCTGTCCTCCTCACCGTTTCAGACGGCCGTCGCCCCCGCCCCGACCCTCGTCATGACCCTCCCCCTAAGTACATCCATGACTATTCCCGTGCCAACTGGAATGCCTACCGGGATACCCTCTCCACTCAGGTCGATGGCCACCCTCTCGCCTACCGCCGTCCCGATGATGTCACCCATGCCGCCTCCTTTCTCCAGCAGACCTTGTCTGGGGCCGTGGAGGCCCACGTCCCTACTGTTGCCATCCACCCCCACCGTCCTACCTTACCACCACAGGCCGTCCTCCTCCTCCGTGAATCCCGTCGTCTCTACCGTGCCTTCCTCCGCACGCGTGACCCGGACACCCTACGACGCCACCGGCAACTACAGCGACACATTCGAAATTTGCTCGCGGCCAAGAAACGCCGGGACTGGCGACAGACATGCACCCGTTTAACTGCTACCCTCCCTATAAACTCGTCCAAGTTCTGGACCGCCTTCCGTCGCCTTACCGGAACTAAACCCTCCCCCTACTATCCTCTTCTCCACGATGATCACCCCTTCCCTGACGCCCTTAGTAAGGCCAATCACTTTGCCTCCTACCTGTCCGATGTGTTTTCCATCCCTGATGATCCCCAGTTCGATTACTCCCTCTTCCCAGATATCCGCGATCGAACTGACACCTCTGTTCCTCCCCTCGCTCCTGGTTTCCAGTACTTGGACAACATTCCACACACGGACCTTAATGCCCCCATCACCACACAGGATCTCATCAATACACTCCGCACCAAACGCAACACCGCTCCTGGTCACGATCGTGTCACCTACCGTCACCTTCGTGAAGCTCCTGTCTCTTTTCTCTCCACCCTGGCCAGGCTCTACAATGTAGTCCTGTCCACCGGTTACTACCCCGACCTGTGGAAAACCTCCCGTATCCTCATGTTCCTCAAACCTGGCAAACCTCCGTCCGCCGTCTCCTCCTACCGTCCCATCAGCCTTACCTCGGTCTTCAGCAAGGTCCTGGAATCTATCCTCACCCGCCGCATCCACCAGCATCTCCGCCAGCACCGCCTCCTCCCCGTTACCCAGTGTGGCTTTCGGCCGTCCTTCTCTTCCGACGATCTTCTCTTTCACCTCACTCATCTCCTTTCCGAACAGCTCAATTCCCGTCGCTCCGCAATCTTCCTCTCTCTTGACCTCGAACGCGCATATGACCGCGTATGGCATTCCGGTCTCCTCTTCAAGCTCCAAACCTTCGCCCTTCCCATTAACTACGTTCGTCTGATCGGTTCCTTTCTCTCCCGCCGTCCTTCCTATGTCACCATCCATAACACCGATTCCTACACCTTTTTCCCCTCCGCCGGTGTGCCCCAAGGCTCCGTCCTCTCCCCCCTTCTGTACTTGTTGTACACGGCGGACATGCCGCCGCCGTCACCCCCCGTCCACCTTCTCCAGTTTGCCAATGACACCGCCTTCCTTGCCCTTGCCCCCACCCTGCGACGCTCCCAACACCTTCTCCAATCCCATCTTGACCGGTTCACCGCTTGGTGCAACCAGTGGTTGCTCAAGGTCAATCCTTCCAAAACCCAGGCGATCATTGTAGGCAAAACCACTCCCTCCTTCCGCCTCCTTGATTTCTATCTCACCGTTTATGGCCGTCCCATCGCTCTCACCCCCACCCTTAAGTACCTTGGCGTCACCCTCGACCGTCGCCTCTCCTGGACTCCCCATCTCCAGACAATCCAAGCCAAGGCACGTTCCCGACTCCGTCTCCTCAAGCTCCTTTCCGGCCGAACGTGGGGTCTGGACCCCTCCACCATCCTCCACACCTATAAGTCCCTCATCCGCCCTATCCTCTGTTACGCCCATGCCGCCTGGATCTCCGCCCCCCCTTCCTTTTATAAATCCCTCCAAATCCTTGAACGCCATGCTCTCCGCCTTGCCTATCGCATCCGTCTCCCTTCCCCCACGCGGATCCTGTATGACCTTATCCCCTTCCCCCACCTCCTCCTCTTCCTCGAAAGGATACGAATCCTATACACCTCCCGTAAACTCGATCCTCCTCACCCGCTCGTCTCCCCGATCCTCTCCCACCCCCGCCCGCTGCCGCGCCTGTACTCCCACGTCCCACCTGGTCTCCATCTCTCCACCCTCCTTACCCTCTCCCAAGGTGGTTTCCGCCAGCTCCCTCTCCCTGATGATGTCCTCGTCCCCTCCATCTACCCCTCCTATCAACTTTGACCCTGCCCCCCCTCCCTCCTGGTGTCCTTTCCCTTCGGCACCCTCCCTCCTTTCTCTTCCCTTCCCTTCTCTTTCCTTTTCCCCCTTCCCCTCCCTACCCCCTCTTCTTCCGGGCTTCCCCTCCCCCTTCCTCTCTCCCCCCTCTTTCCCCTGCCCGTGGCGTCCCTGCTCTCCCCTCTCGCTTTCCCACTCCCCCTCCTCCTCCTCCTCCTCCCCCTCCTCTCTTGGCAGGTCCACGGACTCGCACACGCCTCGTGAACTTTCGCGCGCCGGAGATCATCGCCCTCGTTTTAGTGTCTGTGCCGTCGTGTCTGTGCCTCAGTGTTTTTCGCCGTCCACGCTCCTTCGTTCACGTGTGTCATCTACCTCGTCAGTGTTTGTGCCCAGTGCCGACGGTTTTTCTTGTTTGTTTCATCAAGTGTGAACGGCTTCATGTTTTTTTTTTTTTTTTTTTTTTTTAACTATTGTATCTCCTGTTTTTTAAACCGCCATTCTGTTACTTGTCTGTCTCCCTTTCTTTTTTATTGTACTGCTTATGGCTGAAGAGTGGAGTACACTGTTCCGCTGCCAGCCCACCTTGTATGGGGTGTCCAAATTACAATAAAGAAAAAAAAAAAAAAACGCCAGAAGTGACAGAAAATTGAAGTGCAGAAGAGTCAAAAGTTGAAGCACTTGTCGTAAATTTGTTTATAGTGTGAACGTAGAAATTGAAATGTTGGTGTGGAAAACCACTTTAACTCCGCCTGCAGTTACTGTAGGAATGAACTAAGTAGCTCTGCAGTTGCTGTTGCCGGTCCCAAGCCCGGAGAAAGGAGGAGGGTTGGTGCAAAAGCCGTAAAAGAATCGACATAAAATAGTTGGAGAGATCCTGTAAAGCTTAATAACTTAGTTGTAATGATGACGACGTTAATAATAATAATATAGATTAACCCATATATTTTCAACTTTATTGCGTGATGCACATAAAGCAGCTACCGGTACCTCGCGCTTCTCTAAATATAGTCTTATTGCTGCTTGTGCCCATCGGAGGGATCGAACATATCAGGCAGGAATGCTGGAGCTTCCCGAATTTATGCAACCGAAACGCAAACGCTTTTGGGCATAACTGTTTCTATTGAATAAAACTTTTCGTGGTTAACGCTATTCTTATAACAGTTTATGAATGGATAACTTTCACCCCCTTCGCGGTTTTGACAATTCCTGCTATTATCTGTCAGTGTAACAGCGCTAAAAGGATCTGTCGTTCGAAAGAATAGCGTGTATAGTTTCCAAGTCGAGACAGAGTTATTGTAGAAGTGGACATAAGGAATCGGGTATTCTAATCACTGCTTCTCAGTATATTTATTAATTAATCAAATTTGTTGCAAATAATACATCTCTATTTGCAACCAATAGCTCAATATATATTATCAATACCAGTAATAAGAACAATTTACATAAAATCTAAAATCACTTACCTTGGTCCAAAAAGGACCGCAATATTCAGTAACACACATTTTCAATAAATCACCAGCAACCATTAAAAACTAGGTTTCAGATAAAGCACAGTTTAAACAGTTTGACAGACTTTTTGGTGGACAACTTCTACTCTGTACACGAATATCTTCACAGGGACTGTGAGACCAGCTTAAGAAAAATTTCAGTTTTGACAGCACTTGGTCACTTCAGTCAAGATTAAGCATGTTGTGTATGATGATACATTTGTCAAAAGTTCATAACTAGGTTTCATTCTGACTGTTTATCTATTCTGAAAATAGCAGTTCTAATTTACTGTAATGTGTTCACATACTGTGAGAATCTCCTGACATGTTCCACACCCATGGGACTTGTCTAATTTTTGGGTCTATGGAATGAAAACTTAATCTAATCTAGAAAGAAAATTTCATCTCATCAAAACAGTTCATAGAAATCATGAATTAAAATACCACATAGTCCAGTACGAGTATGTATTTAGAATATGATTTATCACCTCTTTGTAATGTTTAGTTGTGTCTCAGCTACATTTTCAGGCATGACAGAGAAAGAATTCAAAGTATGACCAGTAGTAAATTTGGCGAAAATTACAGTGATCCCTTAGAGTGCCCTCATCTGAAGAAAAGTTGGTATTCTAATTTATAATTGAGCATACTGTTGATTTGCTAATTTTATGACCAACCTTGCCTTCCATTTGCAGAAATGAACTGATTACACCGAAAGTAACATTGCTGTTTACTTGATTAGTAGAAAATTGAAATAATCATAGGGATTTTGGAGATTTGTTTCCCACTCTGATGCCTTACTGCCCCCTTTCTCTATCATCATCATCATCATCTGGGGGAGTAAATCCCATTGGTGAAGATTGTAGACAATGTTTAGCATACTCACTGTTTAAAAGTGCTGTATATTAAAGCATAGGTGTTCAGACTGAGTGCATAAATTCAAGTCGTCATGTGACCAGAAACAAATGATAAGTAATTTAAAATATATTTTGATTCACTTGTTCATGATAATGACAATTGTGTTTGCCTCTTGCTTGTGGAAATATGCCATACACCAAAATTTTCTGCCATGTTCTTATTAGTAACGACTTGTTCATGCATAGGTGTCGATGCTTTAAGGTTGATTACACGCAGGTATATGAAGTGTAGACGCGCATTAAGGCGGGAAGTAGGCCTACAGATAAAGATGTGTTTAATTGCATAGATGGTTGTTCCATCAAAGGAAATATCTTTCTTGCGAATTCACTGTGGTACTGTAAAACATTTAACTGCAGCTGCCAGGTAAATAAGCAAACATTAAACTTTTTGCAGGGCAAATCAGCTTGTTGAACAGATACAGAAGTAGAGCAAGTTGTACATGTGAAACAATAATCTTGTGTTTTTTTGCCTTGTTTGTGCAGTCACAGACAGGTAGGGCCAAATTGGAAGAGGAGCAGATAGCTCTAAAAATAAATGAGACTTTGGTGACAAGTGCATGTAGTGATGCAAACCTCTTAAACAAGTACTTTGTTTCTGTTACTGACAGCTTGGGGATTTTCAGGTTCAGTAAACAGTGCAATGGAGTATCTGAGACCAGTCTTTACAAATAAGTGCAGTAAAATGGGAATGACACTAACATCTCCCTTAGAAGTAGCATCCATCATAAAATCCTTAACATCTAAGTATTCCAGTGGTTATGGTAATATATCAACAAAATTAACCAAAGAGTGCTCATGCAAGGTCAGTTCTGTCTGAAACTATTTGTGTAATCAATATCTTACCAGTAGAACATTTCCATAGTGCCTAAAATATAAAGCCTCTTTACAAGAAGGGGGATGATGAGATACCATCAAACTATCAACCAATATCACTTTTGCCAGCTTTTCCAAAAACATTTGAAAAGGTTGTGTTCAAGAGTCTCCTTAAGCATCTGACTGCAAATAATATGTTGACCAAATCACAGATTGGGTTTCTTAAGAATTCTGATAGAGAGAAAGCTATTTACATGTACAGTGATAATGCACATAATGAATTAGATAACAAATTAGAGGCTACTGGCATTTCCTGTGACGTGCCAAAAGCATTTGACTGTGTGAATCACAGCATTCTCTTAGGTGTCACCAGCAGTGCTGCAAAATGGTTTGAGTGTTATTTAACTACCGTAACAGGAAACAAAGGGTGTCGTTGAGAAATACCTGTGCAGTAAACAGTCAGCCTTCATCTGATTGGGAATTAATTACATGTGGCATACCTCATCTTGGGTCTGTTGCTTTTTCTTGTGTGCATTAATGACTTCTCACCAATTACATTGCCAGATGCTACGTTTGTTTTGTTGCAGATGATACAAACATTGCAACAAGTAGGAAGTCAAGTACAGATTTAGAAATGGCTGCTAATAAAATTTTCACTGACATTAATAAATGATTTAAAGCTAATTCACTGTCATTAAAGTTTGAAAAGACCCACCGGAACCTGTTAGAGATTTCCTTCTAGCAAGTGTACAGCACATGAAGACATGCAGATCAAAGAGTTTGACAATGGTAAATTTCTGTGATTACAACTCAATAATAAATGCTGCTGGGAAGGGATTTGCAATGAGAATGATGTCAGATGTAGTGGATATAAAAAAAAAACTTGCGTAATTTGCTTACTTTCATTCTATTATATCATATGTGATCGTATTCTGGAGTAACTTGCAAAGTCGAGCAAAAGTTTTTAGCATCCAAAAACATGTAACAAAGACTCGTTTCTTGTGTAAATTCAGGAAAATCATGTAGAAACCTGTTCAAGGAACTTTGAATTCTAACCATTTCTTCCAAGTATATTTATTCTTAATGAAATTTGTTGCAAGTAATATATCTCTATTTACAACCAATTGCTCAATACATAGGAATAAGAACAAACTACATAAAACCTAAAATCACCTATCTTTGTCCAGAAAGGGGTCCAATATTCAGGAACACAAATTTTCAATAAATCACCAGCATCCATTAAAAACTTGGTTTCAGATGAAGCACAGTTTAAACAGAGTTTGAAAGACTTTTTGGTAGACAACTTCTACTCTACAGATGACTATCTTAACAGTGACTGTTAGATCTTCAATTTTGACAGCAATTGGTCACAACAGAAAAGATTAGGTATTTTGTGAATGATAAATTTATTAAAAGTGCATAGCTATGTTTCATATTCAGATTTTTTTTTTTTTTTTAAAAAAACACGTTCTGACTTGTTTCACACCCAAGAGAATCATTTCATTTTTGGGCCCCTGGAATGAAAACTGAATCTAATCTAATTCCATTTCACCATATTCACAATTATTCACAATACTTTCTAGGTAGTAGTCCTACTGCTGTGTTGACATTGTCAGGTCCTATAAACATCTCTTGCCCATATAGCAATTTTGCCACAAGTGTCATATCAGAATAGACTCAAACACTTATTCTACATTACTTGCCCGCATAATTGAAATACTGAGTGGGGACAAGGTATTCAGTTATTTTCATCTACACCAAAGCATTCACATGTAGTCAATAGCTCCATGAATAATTTTGATAACAACTTTTACTTAGGGAATTGACAAAATGTGATTGTGGAAGTGATGTAATCAACTAATAGATATGTGACAAGTGCAGTGTCTCTCTAATTTCTCATGTTCATGTTGCTTCTGTTCTGGTTTGTTTGGTAATGTGTATACCTGTGTCTTTTGTATTTGGGCACAATAAAGTGTGGTTTACACTGAGGTGAAAAAAGTCATAGACTAGTGATGGCGGTAGTATCACGTATACAATGTATAAAAGGACAATGCATTAGCAGAGTGGTCATTTGTATACGGGTGATTCATGTGAAAAGGTTTCCAACCTGACTGTGGCCACATGAGGGTAATTAACAGCCTTTGAACATAGAATGGTAGCTGGAGCTAGTTTTGTGAGACATTCCATTTCAGAAATAATTAGGGATTTTAATATTCCGAGATCCACAGTGTCAAGAATGTGTCAACAGTACCAAATTTCAGGCACTGTGGGAGCTGGTGGTGGCTCCATATTTGTGTGGGCTGTGTTTTTATACAATGGATTTGCCCCTCTGGTCAAACTGGACCAATCATTGAATGGAAATGGTTATGTTCAGCTACTTGAAGACCATTTGCAGCTATTCATGTTTCAAACAATGCTGGAATTTTTATAGATGACAGTGCACCTCGTCACCGGGCCACAATTGTTCGCGGTCGGTTTAAAGAACATCCAGGTGGATGATTTGGGCGCCAGATTGCCCGACATGAATCCTTTCAACTATTTATGGGACATAATTGAGATGTCAGTTCATGCGCAAACTTGTGCACCAGCAACACTCGCAATTATAGAGACAGCATGGTTCAATGTTTCTGCAAGGGATTTCCAATGACTTATTGAGTTCATGCCATGACGTGTTGCTGCACTACTCCGGGTAAAAGCAGGTCCAACATGATAACAGGAGGCATCCCATAACTTTTGACACCTCAGTGAATTACACTGTTAGTCCGTGAATGTATTTTATGTTTAGGAGATAGTGCCCTTCCATAATTTGTGAACCCAAAGAAGAAACTCTACTCTCTTGGGTAGGTTATCTGCTGCATTTCATATAGATAAGTACAGTCATGAATACCATTCATAATGTTCTATATTCTGTCAGTGGCGCCATCCAGGTAATTAAAAATGAGACTGAGATTGTACAGTGCCTGTCTCCTGTGTTTCAACTGCTAGATTCTGTGCCACATGCTGATCCATTTTTGAACATCACGGTTTCAACCATACTGGTCATGACACAGTGATATAACCACATAACAATGCTTTGCACATAATTACAACAATGTCGTAAGACATCAAATTCAGAGTGAACGTGTTTCCAGACATTTCACATTCACTGATACCACTTGTGCGATAAACAGAAATATCCACTCATTGGCTTCCACAGTCCTCCCACACTGTATTTGCAAGTTCAGGCCCCACTGTTTGCGCCTAGTCAATTGTCAATTCAGTTACAGTAAATGGAGAGCATTCTCAAACAGAAAATTATTGACACTTTTGAACAGTTCACTTTAGCATTCAGTGATCTTGATCAACATGTTACTTCAGTGGTGTTGGACATTATATTACAATCGTCCCTGCACCAAGCCTACAATGTTCTCATGGTGGTGCTATTTTCACATTGCACAAAATCGATGGGTCAAAGGCTCATGCAAATGCTATACAATGAGAGGCATGAGGACATGATACCATCTGAATTCTGGAGACATCTACATGGAATGATTATCAGTTTGGATGCTTTGCTGTTACACATTTGACAACAACAATTGCTAGCAAAGTGAGGTTAACTTTAATTGCTCAGGATGAGCAGCCACTATACTAGTTACCAATGAAGCACACACCTTGCTCGACACATATGCCACAGTGGCTGCCACAATAACTTCCATTCACTCTGAAGAAAGCTGAACCATTCCAGACCAGCCCAATGTGCTGCTGCCTCGCCACCGTGCCACCTCCACCTGAAAGTCACAGAGAGTTCTCGAGAACCTGTGGACTCTCCGTGCTACTGTCAAAAGGCTAACTAAGCTGTTGGAAATGTTACAGCTATGGATTGTGACAGCTGAGAGCAAACGTACCCCCTGCACATGCCCACAGTGGTCTCATAACCATGGGACCACTCAGACTAATGTTAGCTGTTCCTCAGACCTTTTGGTCACCTGACAGCTAATTGCAAGAAATCATGTTTGCACTCAAATGCCGAGACACGATTTGGTTCAGGTGCAACAGCAGGACACCCACTTACAGCACCTGCTGTTTAAGAACAGTTAGCCGACTACATCAAAAATAAAGTATAGGACTGCTCAGCCTACCGCTTGTATCGGCATGACTCCAAAGCTGCCAACTACTGAATGGCTACATAACAGTACATCACAAAGGTTGTTCGTTACCAAACATTATTAATCGAACAGGATCAGAGATCAGTACACTGCTGACTACATTCTACCCAGATGCAAAACAACACACTATGGCCAATTTAGTGGCAGTTAACAAGTCCGTCATATGCACATATGGTCACCAAATATTTGAGGTTGACAATGGTCTCTTCAAGAACTCCAAGTGGACTTTTGCGTTAATCAACATTGCTCAACCTATTTTGGGTGCCGATTTCATCACACAGCCTGCACTGACCACCAATTTACTAAATGAATGACTGATACACTCTGTCAACAGACTTACTATTCTTGCAGGAAAGGGTCATTCATCAAAGTACACAATGCCCAGAGTGTATAATTTAAGTGCTAATACCTCAAATGACCATCGTCATTACTGGGAGTCCTACTGCCACAACTTGAAATCACACCTCCAGACCATGAGAAAAGATTACATAACAATGAGGTGTGAAATAATCAAGTCACATGGGGATAATGTGATGTTGAAGAATATCCTATTGGAAATAGAAGACAAACTCCAAGTGGCCCGTAAAACATTAGAACAACATAGGACACCGCATTGCATCCGTGTTCTGCACATGACTCTGTCCATGGATTAACAGTGGCCCGTAAAACTACAGGGCAGGGGCACACATACTGTGGTGCACCATATCTGTACCAAACCTGGTCTGCAACTTCATGATGAGCCCATTGGAAAGCATGGAAATGACTACCACCGATTTTCAGTGGCTACGCAATGGCACCAGGGGAACCATCACCTCACACCCCTCCCCCTCTGTCTGCTACCAATGGCACTTGAAATATGGCATCCCGGCTATTACACAAGTTGAAAATATGGTCACTATTTTTTTATAAACTTAAATTTGCCATATTTCGTGACAGTACCTTTTCCATTAGACGTTTGCAAGCAAATGTAAGTCTTGGCTTCAGTTGTCTAAGTATGATTCCACAATGCATCGTTGTCGGCTGCAGAAAATGACGTGGTTCAGCGTGTTTCTCTCATTTTGGTGTTTCAAATACAGTTTCTTCAAATGTAGTTTCTTCTTTTTAGTTAATACAAAAAATAATAGTAACATAATTCAAAATTATTTATGACTGCGACCTTCACATTGTTCTTCCGTCAACACACACCAAGAGTTAGCTTCCGACTCGGACTGACTATAGTCAAAGACTACTCCAACGTCAAAGATATTTTACACAATCAGTTTCTTTGCTATTCTTCGATACATTTTCTAATAGTAATCAATATGCTTTTACTCTCAAAAACAGAAGTAAATTAACATATAATAAGACAAATTATAATAAATTCTGACAAAAATATAAGAAAACATTTTCAATTCAGTATCGACAAATACGGTAAAAAAAAAATAACATCTCCCAGATCCATTACACACTCCTCCCAACCATCAATCTATGGTACTGGCTGTGTCACTGACTGCAGTTACATGTCCATCACGCACAGCCACCCACATACAAGCTGGCTTTGAGGTCAAATTCGAAATCCATCTCATCTTTTAGGTGAGTGGATTGGGGTGTGTGGGAGGGGGGGAGTGATATAATCAACTAATAGATGTGTGAAAAGTGCAGTTTGCTTTAATTTCTCATATTCTTTGTTACTTCCTGTTCTCGTTTGTTCACTAATACACTGTTACTCCCTGTATGTATTTTATATGTAGTAGATGGTCTCCCTACATGGTCCCACATTGTACAGCAATTCATACTATAAGCCTATACTGAAATGTACACAATGAAATTAAAAAAATGTGTATATTGGTTAAACTTTGCAACTGAACATCTTTTAGAAGCCTCTTTATGGACCTAGGGATTGTTACATGTATATACTCCCTTGTGGTGTTCCTGGTTCTCAGCAATTCACAATCACATAACTAGATGAAGTAATAATTCCTATATCAGCTATGTATTCCTTTCTAGGGTTCAGAATGGAGTTTTATTTTCAGGTACAAAAATCTATAAAAGGTAACCAGCGGGCTGCACACCGTAAACTGAACATCTGCAAATATTTAAAAACAAAATAAAATAATACTTCATTAGCCACTCTTTCAACAATTTATCAGAATATTTGAAGTGACGAATGTAAATTCTGTTAAAAATCAGAGTTTTGAGTTGATAAGAACAGTATATTAGTATCACCAGAAGACATTACCACCAGACCTTTCTGAATGTTTAGGGACAGATCATTGCAAAATATAATTAACAGAATTGCTCAAAGTGTGACAATTGAGGCACCCCTTGTGTTACTACTTGCTCTTTTAACCAATGCTTTCACCATTTTTGATGGTTACAACATTTGGACCACTGTTCCAAAGATTCGATCTGAACTTATAACTACAATTTCCTCCAGTTACATACTACCATAGTTTCTCAAACATAATGTATGGTTGCCAAAGTTTGTGAGCTAAAGGAATAATCTGTTGTGTGTTTTCTTTCATAAAGTTCACTATAGAATTAATTAAAATGAATATAAAGCTCCATTTATCAATATCCTTTCTCAAAAGATTAACTTTCGGAGACTCAATAAGCAATAAGTTCCGAGGAAGCTCTTAGGCCAGTAGTTGTTGCACTCGTAGCTAACCAACCCACACTAGTTTATATGACCAGCTGGTACAGAAAAGTGGAATTTCATGGAATTTCTTTTAAATTACTCTAGCACAGGTATGATTTGTTAATACTTAATGAAAATTTTGAGAATTGTTAGCAAGAGTTCTTTATTATGCACAAAACACTGAAGATAACTTAAAATGAACTTCCAGTGTGCTATATTTTAAAGTGACCATTGAAACGAAACACATACACCACAGTCTCTCACTGTGAGTTTCCAACAGTTCTGTTACAAAAGTCAGTGTGAAGTTTGTGTGTGCATCTTCCTTTGCCTTTTAAGTGTCTTAATATACAATAAATGCATTGTTCACTGAAACAAGCAGAAGCCCTACTAAGCTTGGCAAGGGTCTGGCTTCCTATGAACAAGATAAAAATTAATGAATACAAAACACAGAGAATGACATGCAGCCACAGTGATACTGGATCACTGGGTGACACAGCAGCCACTAAACTCATGGGCTTTTTCATTCATACTATGTTAACATGGCAACAGCACACAAAAATTGTATATTCCAAACTTTCCTGGGTCCTGTATCTCCTGAGGAAATTAAAAGGTGTAGTATCAGACCAGTGTCGGTAGCTACTAACAGTGTACCCTGTAATGAGACATGAGCTGCTGCTGTGGAGTCTTTCTGCAGTCTGTAAAAGAAATGCAAAAGAATGATAATTGTAAACCAATTGTTTCTAGATTAGGATTTATGGCTGTTCTTAGCCAATATTTATTCAACTGCCTTGCTCATACAAAGATAAATCATGAGCACTACAGAAAGAGAGATAAATTTCATCAACACAGCACTGGCAATAGAGACAGAATAGAAAGCCCTGGTTGTTAACAAAGACAAAAAGAGCTTCCACGTGGTGACTCTCGAACTGTTAACTGAGCGAGGTGGCGCAGTGGTTATCACACTGGACTCGCATTCAGGAGGACGACGGTTCAATCCCGTCTCCAGCCATCCTGATTTAGGTTTTCCGTGATTTCCCTAAATCGTTTCAGGCAAATGCCGGGATGGTTCCTTTGAAAGGGCACGGCCGATTTCCTTCCCCATCCTTCCCTAACCCGAGCTTGCGCACCGTCTCTAATGACCTCGATGTCGACAGGACGTTAAACGACACTAACCTAACCTTTCGAACAGTTGAGTGCACTACCTACGGCTATCCTTTCATTACCAATGGAGCAATATAGTACTAAAATTTTGTGTACATTTAAAGGGCAACCTTTGTACAGTACTGAATAATTCTTCTCTGGTGATATGATGGTGGCTACCTGGGACAGAACTCAGTGCTATGGCAAGAACAGCAGCTCTGATGTTTAACTACACTATGTTCTAGTACTGATTTCATAGTTCTATTATCATTGTACAGTATATCATAATCTAGTTGTTCTCTTTAGTATGTTGTATAGCATCAATTGTAGTATCATAGTTTAAATTGAAGTGTTACATTCATTTTATTGTGGTAATACTATTGTAATCTTGATGCAGTCTGCCCAGCTATGGCTGGTTAACAACACATAGCTGGTAATAAATGGACATGATGTCAGACTGCTTTTTGATGATAATAAGCAATATTATCCAAACCACAGGATTATTTGTTTGGCTCTGTGTTATAATACAGCAAATTTCAGTAGATGCGAGTGGGCAAAGAAAAAAGTTACCTTGGGAACAGCACAAAGTTTTTACAATGACTGGGTACAGAAGGATTGATAAAAGAAGAAAGTTTGTCATGAATGTTCATGAAGTGATTGTTGAATATTTCACATAAATTTTTTGCTCAGAGGAAACACCATCTTCATTCTCAATGCATGTTATTGATTGAGTTTTTTTCATTTTTACCAACAGTCTCACTGATGGCTTTTAATGTGGCTTTTGCTTTGCTACTTGAATTGAGTATAAACTGCCAGTTGCACATTTTCTTGGCTTCACAGCAGATGTGTTCAGTTTGAAATAGTTATTGAATAGCTTGCTGTCTGTAGTTTTACTGTAAGCATATTGCAGTCTCTTATTTCTACAAAAGGTTTGTATTCCTGATGTCAGCAATTTATTACTAGGCATTTTGCATATATTTGGCTTAGATCTAAGTTTGATTGGAAATGCTACATCTTCATGTTTCTACAGAATACTCAAATTCTTGTACCTTACAGTCAACATGACAATCACAATGTACACCCTTCCATCCAGCTTCATGGAGCACATGTGTGAAAGTGAATACTCTATATTATTTTTGATGTAATGCTTCATACTTTCCTGGCAATCTGTCGACACCTTGAGGGGTCAGTTAAACTGCCAGATATTAGAATTGTTCTAGCATGATATTTCAACAGTGTGACTTGGTGAAGATGAAGACAGTGACACACTTTTGCAGCAACTTCTCCCTTTCTGTGCTGCATTCCTGTCCTCCTGCTGTTCTTTTGGCTCTTCCTTGAAGAATATGTCTGTGATAGTTTTGGGAATGTTTTCTGATGTTTTAGTATCTTGACATCAGAACAGTCCCTCAACTGTTTTTCTTTCTTTCTTCATTCGCCATGCCCTACCCTTCTTCTGCTTCAACATTTGAGATTCCTCTTTGTTTCTTCTTCCTCCCTTTGTGCTCCTGAAGGCTGACCTACATGTCTGAAATGTAACAGGTGACTGGGTAGTGCATAATTCCCAGCCCCATGTTGACAGGTGGGGTTTGCACATACTTCCTCGTACAGGCCAGGCCCAGGAAGGAGTGCCTGCCCGAGCTGTTACGTTCCCAAATTGCCAATTCATCACTCTATCAGGAGTTTGGGAGGTGTGACCTGGGGTGTGAACAATCACCTAAGGAAGGTGATCCCCCTCGGAGGGACCCCAGTTGGAAGGAGCACGCCATTGCAGATGCTGGCAATCATTGGAGATTTCCTCAAAATGAGCCAATCATCATTTCAGTCTATGTCTACTACACACAAATGGAATGAGCCTAAAGATTCAATGACTTTCTAGCTGCACCTTGATCCCTCATGGTATCACATACTGAAGAAGATCAGTCCTTTGCTACTGTTAATGTGTTTATTTTTTTTTTTTTTTAAATTCCGATTTTGGCCGTCTAGGGACCGCGTTAAACAACTATTTTTCAATGTACATTTCTCCTATTGCGCTCCTCCTCTTTTCTCTTCTGCCAATATGTCTTCATCCTCTCTCTGTGCTGCTCCCTTCGGTCTTCTGTCCACACTGTTCCTCCAGTTCTTCTCTTCTTCACTTCAAATCCTTCAAAATGTTGAATTTTGTCTCTCATTAAGTCTCTGTTGGTTATATCATCTTCTCCTATACCCATCTCCTCTAAGTCTGCTTTGACTTCTTTGAACCAGGTAATTTGGGTACTGGGGTTCTTGTCAAAAAACATGAATATTTTCTTTCTCAGCCTTTCATCATTCATTCTTTTCAAATGGGCGTAAAAGCTTACTCTTCTCTTCCTCATAGTATCTCCCACTATCTCAATTTTGTCATACACTTCTCTATTACTTCTAAGCTTCCAAGTCCCATTCTCAAATCTCGGCCCAAGTACTCTTCTAATGATTTTTCGCTCCTTTTTTGCTATAGCTTCCATTTCCTTGTTAGTGTTCATTGCTAAACATTCAGATGCATACAGACACTCTGGCTTAATCACAGTGTTGTAGTGCCTTATTTTTACGTTAATTGATACTGACTTCTTGTTGTACACATTCTTTGTTAGCTGGAATGTCATTTCCATTTTTCTTGTTCTTGTTTTATTTCCTTCTTTATCTGAAGCATTGGGCTGGATGATTTCCCCTAAACATTTGAAATTAGAAACCTTCTTTATCTGGCCATACTTTGTAATCATATTGTTCGGTGCCTCATTTACATTGGTTAGGTACTCTGTCTTTTCAAAGGAGATTTTCAGTCCTGCTTTTTCTGCTGTTTCATTCAGAATATTGATCTGTTTGACTGCTTCTTCCAAACTTCCTGCCAGAATCGCTAAGTCATCAGCAAAAGCGAGGCAATCTACTTCTAATCCATCCTTTATTCTTCCTAATCTGATTTTTTGTATTCCTTCTTCAGTCGTTTTCTTCCTCCACTCTCTAATAACTTTTTCTAACACACAGTTGAATAGGGTAGGTGACAACCCATCTCCTTGTCTTAATCCTGTTCTGATTTTGAATGGTCTGGATACCTTACCACGGAACTTTACTTTTGCATAGGTATCCGTAAGTGTTTCTTTGACGATTGCGACTGTTTTCTTGTCTGCTCCAAACTCACTAAGGATGTTAACCAAGGTTGTTCTGTCAACGGAGTCGTACGCCTTCTTGAAGTCAACAAACGTGATAAAGATGTCTTTTCCTCTTAATTGCCTATATTTAATAATTAACTTCAAGTTTAAATTTTGTGTTTATTATTCAAAAAAGTGTCAATGCAATTGCAGGCCCTGTGAAATCTTGCTCCAATTTACGTAATGGGACTTTGCTTTTGGAGTCCAATTGTGTTTTTCAGGCACAACAACTGCTTGCTGCTTCACTCCTCCACAGCTATCCTGTTCATGTTGAGGCTCATTGAATGCTGAATTCTTTGCATGGTGTTATTTACACTAGGCTGCTTGGAGGTCTGATGGAGGGAGAAATCCCTCTCTGTGCAGGGCATCATTGCAGTCCATCAGGTAATGAAAAAGGTTGATGCAACATTACTGTCCACATACACTCTTTTTCTCACATTTGATTGAGTAGTGCTTCCACCAAAAATCAAAGAAGATTATGAAGTGATCACAGTCTGACTGTACATTCCAAACCTGATGTGTTGTTACCAGTGTCAACATTACAACCAAACTCACATGTCCTGTTGAAACATGACCAAATGTGGTACCTGTGATAGTGATGCTCGCAAGGGCAATTGCCTGCCTCCTTCTCCCTGCTGTATCAATTGCAATGGCGACCAGGCATCTCATCCTGAGAATGTCCCATGTACCTTGATGAGCAGGCCATCCAGGAGATCTGGCCAAAGCAAAAAGTAACTTACCCTGTTGCTCACAAGTTGTTGGCTAGACCATATACACTGACAGTACCATTCTCGCTATGACTCACTCCATGGATGTCATGGCCGTGCAGTCTTGCAACTTCAAATTCAGCACTGCAGTTGTAAAATCACTGGGTATTGTGGTAGCATAACCATCTCCTTCTCCTCCAGCTGTGCAACAAACCGCCAAATCTTCACCTCCTGCAGTGAAACCACCTGCCACACAACTGACAGGCTGGAAAGGAAGAAAGGAATACTCTCCTGAAGGTTTTTTACGTCCCTGCAGGCAACAAACATCTGAGTCTTCATTTGCCAACCGCAAAGGCTCTAAGAAATCAATCAACATGACCAGTCTTCTCATTCCCTGACTCAGAGGTCCTCTTCAATGGTGTTACTACATGATACTCTCACCTGGCTGACCTACATTTCGCCAGTGTGCACTGACCACTGTTTTGCTTCTGTAGAATCTGCAGGCCAACCCAATGAGAATTCCAGTGCCTCTGTACATCTCATGGAACAGGCTCCTCCAGCCTGTGCACCCTGTATCAGTGAGTCTTTGAAGGCTGGCACTTAGCAGTCACAGAGGTGACAACATTTCTTTTCTTTTTTTTTTTTTTTTTTCTCGTCCCCTTTTGCTGTTATGATCCTCCCCCAATGGAATGTTCACGCCAGTAGATCCAAGAAGGAGAAATTATGGCTGCTCTTGAAATCATAGCATCCACTCTTTCTCTGCATGCAAGAAACAAAAGTCATCCTCGAAACCACTCTGACCTCTCATATTTCCTTCCAGTCTACTTTGACCTTCCCGCCGAGGATGGCATTCCATCTCATCGGGGAGTCATGCTGCTCATCAGGGATGACGTTCATAGCCAAACCATATTACTGAATACTTGGCTGCCAACTGTTGCAGTCCACATTATCCTTCCTCACTTCACATTTTCTCTTTGCAGCATATACATCCCTCCATCATTTGGTGTCACCAGGGCAAACTATCTCCATGTTACTGATCAACTCACTCACATCTGCTCAGTGTCTTTAATGCACACTGTCCCATTTGTGGCTCTTCCTGAATCTGTCAGAGAGTGCCCTTTTGGCTGACCTCAATCAACTCAACCTCTCTATCTTAATAACAGAACACCTGCATTCCTCTCAGACTCCACACACACCTATTCCCATTAGGACCTTTTGCTCTGCCGCATCCAGTTTGCCTGTCATCTTGAGTGGTCCATTCTCTCTAATGTGTACTCGAACGTCCATCTGCCATGTGCTATCTGTATGCTGACTCCTATCCCATCTACATGTAAACCCAACTGGCAGCTTTCTAAGGCCGACTGGAGGCTTCAGTCCTCCCTGGAGACCTTCAACAAAGATTTCCCCAGTTGTTATGACCATGCAGAGTATGTCATGAATGTTGTCCTTACCATAATAGAGCATTCCATAACTCACACTTCATCTCTACTGTGCTGCGTACCAGACCCCAGATGGACTAAGGCATGCTGCGACATCGCTGTGAAGACTTGCTCTCTGCAATTTTAACCATCATGCTATGATGTTGAACTGTATTCATTGTAAACAGTTTCATGCACAGTGTCATTTCATTCTTTGCTATGGCAAAACAGCTATCTAGATTTCATTTACTAGTTCTTTTAACAGTTCCACTTCCTCTTCCATCGTGTGGGGGGCAATTCTCATCATCTGTGTGGGACTAAGATCCATTCCCTGATTTCCAGTATGACAGTAGCATGTGGTGTCATTGTGGACCCTATAGCTATATCCAACACCTTGGGTTGCTATTCTGTGAAGATTTTGAGCTCCACCCACTATCACCCAACCTTCCTCCCTTGGAAATGTGTTGGGGAGGCTCAGGTGATACGCTCAAACCTCACAATCTACTAACCACTGCACAATGTGGATTTCGAGCACACCATTCTGCTGTTGACCAGTTCATCACTCTGTCAACCCATGTCATTCCGTTTTCTGACAAAATACCTGATGGTGGCCGTGTTCTTTGATTGGGAGAAAGCCTATGACACTTGCTGCACTCTATACATGTGGGGCTTTCAATGCTGCCTGCCCTGTTTCATTTGGAAATTTTTAAAAACCAAGTATTCAAGGTATGTGGGGGTTTGATCTTGTCAGACACCTTCATCCAGGAGAATGGCGTGCCTCAAGGCTCCATCCTGTGCATCGTACTCTTTGCTATAGCCATTAATCCTATAATGGTCTGTCTCCTGCCAGGCATCAAAAGCTCCTTTTTTTGTCGATGACTTTGCAATTTATTGCAGATCTCCGCTGGCTTGTATTCTGGAACATCTTCTACAGTGATGGCTTCATCGTCTTCACTCATGGGGTATCGACAATGGCTTTCGATTTTTCACTGGCAAGACAGTTTGTATGAATTTCTGGCTACGCAATCGGTTTCTTCCACTGTCTTTACATCTTGGGCTTGTTGCTTTTCCATTCACTGAAACTATGAAATTCCTGGAGCTCATGCTTCATAGAAAACTTTCTTGGTCCTCCCATGTGTCTTACCTGGCTGCATGCTTTAACCAGTCTCCTAATGTCTTATATGCTCTAAGCACTACTTTCTGGGGAGCAGATCGGACCACCCTCCTCTGTTTGTACCATTCCCTTGTCCATTTGAAATTAGACTATGTGTGTTTCATTTATTCATGTGCATGTCCATCCATTTTACACCACCTTAATATAATCCACCATCATGGAATCCGTTTGGCCACTGGTGCCTGTTACACTAGCCCAGTTGAGAGTCCCTATGCAGAAGCTGCCAGACAACTGCTGCTATATGGGTGTGATGTTCTCCTCAGTAGATATGCTTGACATTTGTCTGCCATGCCTAGCCACCCATCCTGCACCTCCTTTTTCGATGTTGCCTTGGCTGACAGTATGGGATGCATCCCTCTTCTCTGCTGTCTCCCAGGTTCGCTTTCCACTCCTATTCCAGCAGCTTAATTTCACATTCCCTGCCAATTTTCCAGTGGGTGTGAACCCTTCACCACCTTGGCATCACGCAGTGGCCTGTGTTCATCTTGGACTTCACACTCGACCTTCACTCTCAATATAGTGACAGCACCTTTGTGTACAGTAATGGTCCTAAGACTGACTGTGGTGTCCAGTGTGCCTTTGTCATTGTCACTGACCATTTTTGGTATTAGCTTACACAACACCACCCAATATTTACAGCAGAGCTCTTTACCCTCTATCAGGCTACCTAATACATCCAGCGACACAGCCTTTTTTGTTGTGTCATATGCTCTAATTCTCTTGGTGCCCTTCTGAACCTCTGTGTGCTGTACACAGTCCATCCTTTAGCGCAATGGGCCCAAGAAAGCTTCCATTTGCTCTGTGTTGAGGGAGACATGATCTCAATGTTGCCATCTGTCGGCAGGTGGTGTCACTTTGGCACCACCACTGGTGCACTCTTCATGGGAACAAGCTCCGGGGAATTAAACCCCTCCCAGTGGCTTAACCAATTTTATCTCAGCCCCCCTTGCCATAAGGAAACCATTTTAGCTAGGTTGCATATTCGGCAGTATCGTTTTAGTTATCGCCATTTGTTAAGTGCTGATCCCCCACCATTTTGTGCTCATTGTCATCAATTTTTGCCGGTTCACCATTTCCTGACCGAATGTCCTTGTTTTAACAACTTAGCTGGCCGCGGTGGCTGAGCGGTTACAGGTGCTTCAGTCCAGCACTGCGCGACTTCTACGGTCACAGCTTCGAATCCTGCCTTGGGCATGGATGTGTGTGATGCCCTTAAATTAGTTAGGTTTAACTAGTTCTAAGTTCTAGAGGACTGGTGACCTCAGACGTTAAGTCCCATAGTGCTCAAATCCATTTGAACCATTTTTAACCACTTCTTCTATTCTTTCTTTTGCTTGTGCCGTTTTTCCTGTTGATATTCAGGGTCAGCATGGTTAATTGGATGCGGCAATGTTAGTTGGAGGGTTGGCCAGATGCCCTTCCTGTCACCACCCTGTACCCCCCCGGGAAGGAATTAGTGTACCCCAACTGTCTGCGACTAGTATAATCCATGGAATAGTGCGAAAGTGTTCAGATGTCTGCGAGCCATGTAAATGAGGCGGGATGTGGGGACCAGCCCAGTATTCACCTAGGGGGATGTGGAAAACCGCCTAAAAACCACATACAGGCTGGCTGGCACACCAGCCCTCGTCGTTAATTCACCGGGTGGGTTCAACCTGGGGCCGGCGAGCCTACCCAAGTCCAGGAAGCAGCACATTGTCATACTCGGCTAACCTGGCAGGTATTTTTTTTTTAAACACTTATGTTCTCATATATGTTTGCTGTCTAATTCGTTGGCTGTTTTAGTGAAGGACACATGGATTTTTGACCATGTTTTACTTTTTATCATTCGTAGCAACATGGCAAAGGACATTTAATCTTTGGTTCAGGACCTCCACTGTCTCTACACCATATTTTGAGGACCTTGTGTTTAGCTCACTTTCCATCAGTCATTTGGGCTTAATGTACAGGGTGTTACAAAAAGGTACAGCCAAACTTTCAGGAAACATTCCTCATACACAAATAAAGAAAAGATGTTATGTGGACATGTGTCCGGAAACGCTTAATTTCCATGTTAGAGCTCATTTTAGTTTCGTCAGTATGTACAGTACTTCCTCGATTCACCGCCATGATTTCATACGGAATACTCTACCTGTTCTGCTAGAACATGTGCCTTTACAAGTACGACACAATATGTGGTTCATGCACGATGGAGCTCCTGCACATTTCAGTCAAAGTGTTCGTACGCTTCTCAACAACAGATTCGGTGACCGATGGATTGGTAGAGGCGGACCAATTCCATGGCCTCCAAGCTCTCCTGATCTCAACCATCTTGACTTTCATTTATGGGGACATTTGAAAGCTCTTGTCTACACAACCCCGGTACCAAATGTAGAGACTCTTCGTGCTCGTATTGTGGATGGCTGTGATTCAATACGCCATTCTCCAGGGCTGCATCAGCGCATCAGGGATTCCATGCGATGGAGGGTGGATGCATGTATCCTCGCTAACGGAGGACATTTTGAACATTTCCTGAAACAAAATATTTGAAGTCACGCTGGTACGTTCTGTTGCTGTGTGTTTTCATTCCATGATTAATGTGATTTGAAGAGAAGTAATAAAATGAGCTCTAACATGGAAAGTAAGCATTTCCGGACACATGTCCACATAACATATTTTCTTTCTTTGTGTTTGGGGAATGTTTCCTGAAAGTTTGGCCGTACCTTTTTGTAACACCCTGTATAGTCTCTTTATGTTCTTTTACTTCTTGATATTCTAAGGTTATGACATGGGAACTTATGACCTTACTTGTTTTTATGTCCTAAAACAAATAACACACACACAAAAAACACTTGACTGCCAGATGAAGGATTCCATCAATATTCTAACTCCTCCAGCCACAGGCTGTGCCATAGTAATCCCATCACACATATTTTATAAGCTTCCCAAAATCTATAAACCCCACAATCCTGGATGTCCCAGTGTAGACGGATACTATGCACCCATTGGAAGATCTCTGCTCTTGTTGACCAGCACCTCCAACCAGTTGCCTGTAGCTTAGCTTCTCATATCAAACATACAACTCCACTTAGCAATTCTCAGCCATCCCTACCCCATTAACACCTGGATCCTTGTTTGTCACAGTTGATGACACCTGCCTACACACCAACATTCCTCAGGCCAATGGCCATCATGCCATCCAACTCTACCATTCTCAACGTCCTTCTGACATCAACCCACTACTTCATTTCTTCTAAACCTTACCGATTACATCCTCACCCACAAATACTTCTCCTTTGAGAGGAAGATACACTGCCAGGAAAAATATCAAAACACCAAACATTAATTAATGTAGACTATTGAAATTTCAGTAATACATTTGTGTAGGTAACATATTTAAATGATTGACATTGCAAGATCACAGGTAAATGTAAGTGCGAGACAAGCCATTGCAAATATGAAACGCTGGTACATTAATAGCCAGTTTAACTGACAAAATTCTGAATGCATCCATTCAGACATGATGCACTGTGTTGTACAGCTTCTTGATGACGGTTTGTGGGATGGAGTTTCATGGTCTTGCCCTTGACCAATCAACACAGGGATGTTAAGTGCTCCTTGTGGATGACACTGGAGATGTCGTCCAATGATGTCCCATATGTGCTTGATTGAATGCTGATCTCATGATTGGGTAGGCCAATGTAACATTTCATCACTCTGCAGAGCATGTGGGGTTACAACAGTAGTACATAGGTGAACTTTATCCTGTTCAAAAATACTCCCTGTAAAGCTTTTCAAGAATGGAAGCACAACAGGTTGAATCACCAGATTGACATACAAATTTACAGTCAGGATGCGTGGACTAATCATGTGATTGCTTCTGGTGTCATACAGAACCGTAACCCAGACCATAACTCCAGATGTAGGTCCTGTGTGTCTAGCACAGGCTCGTCCAAACTGTGCCCCTGGGGCGCTAGCACCCGCGATCGCCCGCGGCCAGTGCCCCGGGCGAATTCGTGTGTTGTCGTAGTGGCCGAGCCGTGTCGCCTAGCTGGCCGTGCAGACTGCCCGCCGAGCCTCGGCATGCTGGTACGCAAATATTGCAATAGATAAAAATTTATTTTGCGACCACACATCGCTGTCCTTTTCAGCAGCCTGGGGGAAAACGTATGTAAAACCAATCTTTTTTGTTAGTTTTTTATTTGAGTTTCAATGAACGAAACAATTAAATGTTAAAGTGTTTTAAAAACAGGATTGTACAAAATTAATTGTATGTTCTTTTTTGGCATGGTACGAGCACGAAACAGGTGGGCAAAGTTTGTGCGCAAATTACAAATGATCGCTGAGAATTGGGAAAGCAGGGAAACCCTTTGCTGCTGGGAATCTCATCAAGGGTTGCCTGGTCGACTCGGCGGCTTGTATTTGTCCACCAGACCTCACGGAAAAAATTGAAAAAATAGCTCTTTCTCCTCAAACTGTTGCTCACAGAGTTGAAGATATGGTCTCAGATATGGAGCAGCAATTAATGGAGAGAGCGGCTAACTTCATTTCACTTTCTGTCGCTCTTGAAGAGTCCGCGGACGTTGCAGACATATCTCAGCTCGTCATATTCATTCGAGGTGTTGACGGCACTCTGCGTGTCACTGAAGAATTTCTCGATCTTATACCATTAAAAGACACAACCATGGGTTTGGATATTTTTCTAGCTGTGGAAAACGTGATGCAGCCCCTGTGCTACGAGGGATACGCACTGGATTTCTGAGTTACGTGAGGTCAAAAATGGCTGAAGTTGGCTGTTCCTTATTTGCGACAGTCCATTGTCTGATTCACCAGGACACACTTTGTGGAAAGATTGTCAACATTAAAAATGTTATGGACGCAGTTCTTCGAACGGTTAATTATCTTCACTCACATCGACTCACGCATCGCCAATTTAAAAAATTTCTGGCTGATATCGAAGCGGAATACTCAGACATCCCCTAACACACCAAAGTAAGATGGCTGAGCAGAGGAAAGGTGCTTCATCAGTTTTTCTCCTTGAGGGGCGAAATAAATACCTTTTTGGAAATACTGGTCATTTAAATACTTTGAACATTACACTCCAGCTCGAAAATCACTATGTCGTTGATTTAGTGCAGACGATTCAAGCATTTAAAGAAAAACTTATTTTGTGGGAAAAACAATTGTGCGAGAAGAATTGTGGACACTTTCCGGCACTAGACAGCATTAAAGAAGATGTGGATTTTTCCGATTATGTTGCAATCATTTGCGAATTACAAGAACAGTTTGAAAACAGATTTTTGGAGACAAATGAGCTTCAATCGGCCTTAGGTATATTTGTTCGCCCATTTTCCCTTCGGCATAGGACGTCTCACAAGTGCTTCAACTAGAACTGATTGACCTGCAGTGCGATATCTGCCTGAAGGACCGCTTTCTCATGTGTAAAACTTTGAATGACTTTTACAGCTGTCTTCCACAAGAGAAATATCCTCTTTTGCACAAGCATGCGGCCTAAGTTCTCTCAATGTTGAGTGCTTTTTCTCTCTTTTAAAGCTTGCTAAAACTAAGAACCGTTCATTACTTGGCAATGAAAATTTGACTACTTCTTTGAAGTTATCAGTCTCAGGGAATATTGTACCAAACATTGACAAAACCGTTTCCTCGAAAAAGAAAAAAGTGTAAAATGTTAATTGTCTTCCTTAAAAATGTTGACTGTAGGAATTAAAGAGCTTCGTAACCTTAATTTTATTTTTTAATAAGTTTTCAAACTTGGTCAGTTAAAATTATTATGTACAAAACAGCAAACTAAGCACCCAATTTCTAAACTCTGAGAAGGAATACAAAAAGCTGTAGCATGAAGTACAACAGAAAATATTTACTTGTAACTATTAACAGCAAGAATGAGACTCTATATCCCTTACATAAAATTATTTCAAAAATAGAATATTTATGACTAGTTCATTTAAGAAACTGATATACAGTATAATATTTCAAAACACATTTATATCAGAGTACGTCATGGGCCACAACTTAGTCTTCATATTTCACAAATTTTTCACACTGTTGACACAGTTCATTACTCATTATTGGCACCATCTTCACAAAAACCACTGTCATAGTCTGCTGTAGGCTCTTTCTGTGATTTCTGCTTAAAATTTTCACTCATGTCCATTGTATTGTTTTGTATTGTATTGATCCAAAGTGGTTTCAGCATTTACAAACAAAAAGGCAACAAATTTTCTAAATTAGTGCACTAGTAATTCCTGTCTCTAAATTTCTAGTACAAATGATTACTCATTAATTGGAAATTTACTCATTATAAATGTACATGACAATCAGTATAAACTCACACAGAAAATTTACAACTTAGCATGTCTATAAATCAAATGAGAATGGAAGCTGCTTTATTTACTCAATTGGTCTCCTCTGACTATGGCCAATTAACCCTCTTGAAATGAAGTTCTCTGCATGTTTAATTCCTGTTAGAAAATAATAACATCAAGTAGGAGGTAAACAGTACAGTATCAGAGAAATGAACTTTGCAGCAATTTATATTAAACAACTCATTAAAAAAATTAGTACTTCATGTAGGTTCATTAAATAATTTTCAGTATTTTATCATTTTTTTTTTTTATAAAAGCATCATTCTGTTTCTGAATACAGTGCAGTAATGTCCAACAGCTTAACAACAAGCTACGTCATTTTACTTAGGCATGTCATCACAACAAAAGAAAATTCTCTTGTATATCATTTTGCTTTCCAATTTATCAATGCTCATTATACTGCTTATTTATTCCCTTATAAACATGTTGACTGAAGATGTACTTTTGCAAAAGAAGCTATTATGAAGACGTGGTCCCTAATCATTGCTGTTTCATATATACTTCATAGAACTTCATTCACTTTGTCACTTCACATCCACTTAATATTTCATTGATTCATTATTATATATTTCTCCATTACATAATACATTGCTGCTTCATATATTCATTCTGCTTCACTTTGTGTACAAAAAAATGACTCTACGGCATAATTCTCAACAGCAGCCACCCACATTAAAGACAAGACATTTCCCTCTATTACACAGCAGAGCAAAACTTATTCAAATGATCTCACTAAAATTTAATCTCCACAACATTTATTTTTAATACAATATTGTTTATCTTGGCCTGAAAGACTTATAATATGGCACACACGTACTGAGAAGATGAACTTTCATACATGCAACTAAAGATAATAACATTTTACATTAGACCAATGACTTTCTGAATTTCATATATTTAGGGGAAGTTGGGTTAACTGATTCTCAAAGCTAATTGGACCATCACAATTATAAACAATTCAAGAGTAAAAATTATTATTCTTTTCGTACCATAAACATGTTCCTTTAGATGGGCTGTACTGTGTGAGCTAATATGGGTGCTGTCTGTTAGCTACAGAGATTTGTCCGCAGCTTGTGGTCGTGCGGTAGTGTTCTCGCTTCCCGCGCCCAGGTTCCTGGGTTCGATTCCCGGTGGGGTCAGGGATTTTCTCTGCCTCGTGATGACTGGGTGTTGTGTGCTGTCCTTAGGTTAGTTAGGTTTAAGTAGTTCTAAGTTCTAGGGGACTGATGACCATAGATGTTATGTCCCATAGTGCTCAGAGCCATTTGAACCATTTTTTTTGTTAGCTACATTTGCAGATATAGATAAAAAACTGAAATCCGCTGGTAAGAGTAATTTATTTTTGCATTCAACAGTTTCTCCTACAGTTTTACTTGTTTGAGTTAGATTCAGTGTTTATTGCTTTATGATACTCCATGAAATATGTGCATGGAGTCATTTTCCCTTCATGTTGAAAATTGTTGATAAAGTGAAAGTGGGGTTAACTGTACCAGTAAAATTTGGGGTTAAGTGGATTGGTTCAGTCAACCCCAGACAGTTGCTAATGAATGAAAATGCCTTTTATACAAACATCTAATAGATTACATAAATGTAAGCTTTGCACTTTCAAGGAAAAACCATTTTTCATGCAGTTTCACTTGCTTCCTGTCAGAAAATGCCTGGACATTCAACTTTATGTTGACCTGCTCTGATTTCATGAGTAATTTCAAAGAAACACATTATAGTGCCCAAGAATTACCATATATAACACTACAGCCCTTGTTGGTGTAACATTTCCTTTGGTATTTACTGCCTCTGATATTTGGAAAGGCTTTAGTATTAGCAGTACCAAACCTACCAATTCACGCATATTTAATGCCTAATATTTATATTGTTGTATGTGCTGGACAGACCTCTCCCAATTCAGCAACAAATAACAAAGATTTATTGGGAGAGCATGAAAGTAAATCTGCAGATGGCAATGTTGAGAATCTTGGACACCAGCCAGAAGATAAGTAAACAGAAATTACTAAGACTGGTGTGAGGAACACAACGAGATATAGATGGAATGGACAGAGGCAGCACCAAAAAGCAGAATAGCAAAGCTATTGCCAAAAAAGCATAAATTAAATTAAGTATGCCAAATACTGGCAGGAAGCGGCAGTAGCTTTGAAGATCATGATCATGTCCAGTACGTTGATTCCTCTGATGCTAACCTGTACACAAGTGCTTCTGAAAATGATGAAACAGTGCACAAAAGTGACTTCATTGTAGTTAAGGTACAAGATAAAACTGTCACAAGTAGTCACAATTATTTTCTGGAGTGATTAAAATGAATGTTGATGACTATGAAGTAAAATTATATAAGACAGTAGTTTATACTACAAAATTTGCAGCAACAGCAGAAGGAGATACCATTTTTTGCTTTAACTGAAATAATTGCCAAACTATCCAATGCACTAGGTCTCACTATGAAGGCATGATTTGATTCCAGGATACATCACTAAATTTAGTGTGCAGTACTTTTATTATTTCTATCATTTTTTCTTTAATATACTCATAAATGTCTTTGTTACTAAAGTTGTTGCAATTTTTTTCGTATTTATAGTCATGTAATTCATTGATTTAATTGAGAAGTCCAATTAACCTTGCAATATGGTCCAGGTTCCAACTGTTGCCTGCTACATACCTGCAGAGCAGCAAGTTATGTATTTAGCTTTTTCTGTGCTTTCTTAGGAGTCCTGGGGTGTAAAGGATGTTTAAATGCTTTGGTGCAGATGCAGGAGAAGCTGGCCACAGTTTGCGAACAGCTGAAGGTACTTTTGGCTACAGTCAGCGATCCTGAGTCTGCTGACTTGAGGTGTAGCAGTGGTGGAGCATCTGGCATATCGCATGAGAAACCTCAGGTGTCACTTGTTAGACCCACAAGCTCTGCTACTGAGGAAGCCTCCAGATGGCCCAGCAAGGGGTGTCCGCCTTGACTGCAGTGAGAATTGTGGATGATAATGCTTTCACATCAGTCTGTCAGCAGGGTCTGAACAGGCAAATGGGGGTTGGGATTTGCTGCCTATTGGGATCTCCACAGTTAAGTATGTTATAGAGCCTCATAGAGAAATAGCATTCAGGGCCTGTAAGAAAGCCAATGTGTACTCAATATATCTGCCAGAAGGCCACATCCAAAAAAGTGGGGGAATCCTTGCATGCAGCTATAAAGCATGCAGGCTGCAGTCATCTGTGAGTTCTGGCTGCTTTTGGCACCAATGATGCCTGTTGCATGGGTTCTGTGCCTATCCTCAGTCCATGGTGGTGGCTCTTGAAAGCGGACAAGCCTGCTGGACTCGCCTGTGGGGTGCAATCACAGCTGGCAATTTGCAGCATTGTTTATAGAGGTGAATGGGTTCCTTTGGTTTGAAGACCAGTGGATTGTCTCAAACAAAGTCTATGTTGGCTCTGTTATGATTTTGGCTGCTGATTTCTGCGAAACAGAAAATTCATCACAATTCAAAACTAGAGGCTACATAGCAGCTTCTCACGAAGAGCCGAACGAAACTGCCATTACTACATGTAGCCTCCCCTGGCAGGCCAGTGGCTTGTATCCGATGCACTACTGCCCATTTACTATACCCCCACACCTTCGCACTGACGATGCGACACAGAATATACATCGCAATTCGAAACTACAGGCTACATGGTGGCATCTCACCAACAGCCTAACGAAACTGCCATCACAACACGTAGCCTCTCCTGGCAGCCCAGTAGCTTGCATCCGATGCACTACCACCCATTAACTATATCCTCCACACCTTCACACTGACGATGCAACACAGAATTTGCATCGGGATTCAATACTACAGGCTACATGGTGGCTTCTCACCAAGAAACAAACGATAGTAAATGACACCGCACGTAAACTCTCCTGGCAGCCCAGTAGCTTGTATCCAATGCACTACAGTCGTTTACTTTATCCCCCACACCATCACACTGACGATGCGACATAGAATATGCATGACAATGCAAAACTACAGGCCGCGTTGTGGGTTCTCACCAAGACAATAACGAAACTGCCATCACTACACGCAGCCTCTAATGGCAGCCCATTAGCTTGTATCCGATGCACTACTGCCCATTTATTATATCCCCCACACATTCACCCGACGATGCAACACAGAATTTGCATCGCGATTAAAAACTATAGGCTACATGACGGCTTCTTACCAAGAGACAAACGATAGTGGAAGTCACTGCACGTAACCTCTCCTGGCAGCGCAGTAGCTTGTATACTATGCTACTGCCCATTTACTATATCCCACACACCTTCACAAGGACGATGCGAAAATAAATATGCATCGCGATTCAAAACTACAGGCAACATGGCAGTTTCTCACCAAGAGCTTAACTATACTGCCATCACAACACGTAGCCTCTTCTGGCAGCCCAGTAGCTTGTATCCGATGCACTACTGACCATTTACTATATCCCCCACACCTTCACACTGATGATGCAACACAGAATTCGTATCGCGATTCAAAACTACAGGCTACATGGCGGCTTCTCACCAAGAGACAAACGATAGTAGAAGTTGCTGCACATAACCTATCCTGGCAGTGCAGTAGCTTGTATTCGATGCAATACTGCCCGTTTACTATATCCCCCACACCACCACACTGACGATGCGACATAGAATATGCATAGCGATTCAAACCTACAGGATACATGGCGGCTTCTCACCAACAGCCTAACGAAACTCTATCACTACTCGTAGCCTCCACTGGCAGCCCAGTTGCTTGTATTCGATGCACTATTGCCCATTTACTATAGCCCACACACCTTTACAAGGTCGATGCAAAAAAGAATATGTATCGCGATCCAAAACTACAGGCTACAAGGCGGCCTCTCGCCAAGGGCCTAACGAAACTGCCATCACTACACGTAGCCTCTTCTGGCAGCCAAGTAGCTTGCAACCGATGCACTACTGCCCATTTACTATATCCCCCACACCTTCACTCAGACGATGGGACAAAGTATTGGCATCACGATCCAAAAATACAGGATACATGGGGGCTTCTTATCAAGAGACATACGATACTACAGACACTGCACGTAGCCTCCCCTTGCAGCCCAGTGGCTTATATCCTATGCACTACTGCCCATTTACTGTATCCACCACACCTTCACACTAACGATGCCACAAAGAATTTGCATCGCGATTCTAAACTACAGCCTACATCTCGGCTTCTCTCCAAGACACAAACGATTGTAAAAGTCACTGCACATAACATCTCCTGCCAGCGCAGTAGCTTGAATCCGATGCACTACTGCCCAATTACTATATCCCCCACACCCTCACCCGACGATGCAACACAGAATTTGCATCGCGATTTAAACTACGTGCTACATAGCGGCTTCTCACCATGAGACAAACGATAGTGGAAGTCGCTGCACGTAACCTTTCCTGCCAGCGCAGTAGCTTGTATTCGATGCACTACTGCCCATTTACTATATTCCCCACACCTCCACACCGACGATGCGACATAGAATACACATATCGATTCAAACCTGCAGGTTACATGGCGGCTTCTCACCAAGAGCCTAATGAAACTGCCATCACTACACGCAGCCTCTCCTGGCTGCACAGTAGCTTGTATCATATGCACTACTGCCCATTTACTATATCCGCCACACCTTCACACTGACGATCCGATACTGAATGTGCATCGCAATTCAAAACTACTGGCTACGTGGCGGCTTCTCAGCAAGAGCCTAACGAACCTGCCATCACCCTACGTAGCCTCTCATGGCAGGCCAGTAGCTTGAATCCGATGCACTACTGCCCATTTACTATTTCCCCCACACCTTCGCACTGACGATGCGACACAGAATATACATCGTGATTCAAAACTACAGGATACATGGTGGCATCTCACCAAGAGATTAACGAAACTGCCATCACTACACGTAGCCTCTCCTGGCAGCCCAGTACCTAGTATCCGAGGCACTACTGCCCAATTACTATATTCCCCACACGTTCACACTGACGATCCAACACAGAATTTGCATCGTGATTCAAAACTGAAGGCTACATGGTGGCTTCTCACCAAGATACGATACTGCAGACACTGCCCGTAGCCTCTCCTGGCAGCCCAGTGGCTTATATCCTATGCACTACTGCCCATTTACTATGTCCACCACAACTTCACACTGACGATCCAACACAGAATTTGCATCGCAATTCAAAACTACAGCCTACATGGCGGCTTGTCACTAAGAGACAAACGATGGTAAAAGTCACTGCACGTAACCTCTCCTGGCAGCGCAGTACCTTGTATTCGATGCACTACTGCCCATTTACTATGTCGCACCACCTTCAAACAGACGTTGCGAAAAAGAATATGCATCGCGATTCAAAACTACAGGCCACATGGCAGCTTCTCACCAAGAGCCTAACGAATCTGCCATCACTACACGTAGCCTCTCCTGGCAGCCCAGTACCTTGTATCCAATGCAATACTACCAATTTACTATATCCCCTACACCTTCACACTGACGGTGCGAAACGGAATATGCATCGCGATTCAATACTACAGGCTACATGGCGGCTTCTCACCAAGAGCCTAACGAAACAGGTATCACTACACGTAACATCTCCTGGCAGAACAGTAGCTTGTATCCGATGCACTACTGCCCATAGACTATATCAAACACACCTTCACACTGACGATGCGAAAAAGAATATGCTTCGGGATTCAAAACTACAGGCAACATAGCGTCTCCTCACCAAGAGCCTAAAGAAACTGCCATCACTGTACGTAGCCTCTCCTGACAGCCCAGTCGCTTGTATCCAACGCACTACTGCCCATTTACTATATCCCCCACTCCTCCACACTGACGATGCGACATAGAATATGCATAGTGATTCAAAACTACAGGCTACATGGCGGCTTCTCACGAAGAGCTTAACGAAACTGCCATCTTAACACGTAGTCTCTTCTGGCAGCCCAGTAGCTTGTATCCGGTGCACTACTGCCCATTTACTATATCCCCCACACCTTCACACCGACGATGCGACGGAGAATTGGCATCGCGATTCAATAATACAGGATCCATGGCGGCTTCTAACCAAGAGACTGACGATACTGCAAGCACTGTACGTAGCCTCTCCTGCCAGCCCAGTAGCTTGTATCCGATGCACTACGGCCCATTTACTATATCCCCCAAACCTTCACACTGACGATGCAACACAGGATTTGTATCGCGATTCAAGACCTCAGGATATGTGGCGGCTTCTCACCAAGAGACAAACGATAGTAAAAGTTGCTGCATGTAACCTATCCTGGCAGCCCAGTAGCTTCTATCCGATTCACCACTGCCCATTTACTATATCCGCCACACATTGACACTGACAATGTGACAAAGAATGGCATCGCGGTTCAAAAATGCAAGATACGGGGCGACTTCTGTCCAAGAGACTGACGAAACTGTAGTCACTGTATGTAGCCTCTCCTGGCAGCCCAGTAGCCTGTATCCGATGCACTACTGCCTATTTACTATATCCCCCACACCTTCACACTGACGATGTGACAAGGAATTGCCATCGCAATTCAAAAATACAGCAAACATGGCGACTTCTCATCAAGAGACTGACGATACTGCAGTCACTGCACGTACCCTCTCCTGGCAGCCCAGTGACTTGTATCATATGCACTACTGCCCATTTACTATATCCCCCACACCTTCACCCGACGATGCAACACAGAATTTGCATTGCGATTTAAAACTACGGGCTACATGGCGGCTTCTCAACAAGAGACAAACGATTGTAGATGTTGCTGCACGTAACCTATCCTGGCTGCCCAGTAGCTTGTATTCGATGCACTACTGCTCATATACTCCATCCCCCACACTGAACATGCGACACAGAATATACATTGCGATTCATAACTACAGGCTACATGGTGGCATCTCACCAAAAGCCTAAAGAAACTGCCATCACTGCTCATAGCCTCTCCTGGTAGCCTAGTTGCTTGTATTCGATGCACTATTGCCCATTTACTATATCCCACACACCTTCACAAGAATGATGCAAAAAAGAATATGCATCATGATTCAGAACTACAGGCTACATGGCTGCCTCTCACCAAGGGCCTAACGAAACTGCCATCACTACACATAGCCTCTCCTGGCAGCAAAGTAGCTTATACCCGATTCACTACTGCCCATTTACTGTGACCCCCACACCTTCACACTGACGATGCGACACAGATTATGCATCGCGATTCAAAACTACAGGCTACATGGCGGCTTCTCAACAAGAGACAAACGATTGTAGATGTTGCTACACGTAACCTATCCTGGCTGCCCAGTAGCTTGTATTCGATGCACTACTGCCCATTTACTCCATCCCCCACACCTCCACACTGACGATGCGACATAGAATATGCATAGCGATGCAAAACTACAGGCTACATGGCAGCTTCTAAATAAGAGCTTAACGAAACTGCCATCACTACTCATAGCCTCTCCTGGTAACCTAGTTGCTTGTATTCGATGCACTATTGCCCATTTACTATATCCCACACACCTTCACAAGAACGATGCGAAAAAGAATATGCATCATGATTCAGAACTACAGGCTACATGGCTGCCTCTCACCAAGGGCCTAACGACACTGCCATGACTACACGTAGCCTCTCCTGACAGCCCAATAGCTTATATCTGATGCACTACTGCCAATTTACTTTGACCCCCACACCTTCACACTGACGATGCGACTGACTTTATGATATCCCCCACACCTTCACACTGACGATGCGACAAACAGTTGGTATCGCAATACAAAAATACAGGATACACGGCGGCTTCTCACCAAGAGACTGACGATAATGCAGACATTGTACGTAGAAGCTCAAGGCAGCCCAGTAGCTTGTATCCGATGCACTAATGCCCATTTACTTTATCCCCCGCACCATCACACTGACGATGCGTCACAGTATTTGCATCACAATTCAAAACTACAGGCTACATGGCACCTTCACACCAAGAGTCAAACGATAGAAAAAGTCACTGCACATAACCCCTCCTGGGATCTCAGTAGCTTGTATTCGATGCACTACTGCTCATTTACTATATCCCCCACACCTCCAAACAGACGATGCAACTTAGAACATGCATAGTGATTCAATACTACAGGCTACATGGCGGCTAATCACGAAGAGCTTAACGAAATTGCCATCACAACATGTAGCATCTTCTGGCAGCCCAATAGCTTGTATCCAAAGCACTACTGCCTATTTAGCATAACCCCCACACCTTCACACTGACTATGCGAAACAGAATATGCATCGTGATAAATAACTACAGGCTACATGCAGGCTTCCCGCCAAGAGCCCAACGAAACTGCCATCACTACACGTAGCCGCTCCTGGCAGCCCACTACCTTGTATCCGAAGCACTACTGCGCATTTACTATATCCCCCACACCTTCACACTGCTGATGTGACAAAGAATTGCCATTGCAATTCAAAAATACAGGAAACATGGCGACTTCTCACCAAGAGACTACCGATACTGCAGTCACTGCACGTAGCATCTGCTGGCAGCCCAGTGGCTTGCATCCGAAGCACTACTGCCCATTTACTATATCCCCCAAACCTTCACACTGACGATGCGAATCTGAATATACATCGCAATTCAAAATTACTGGCTACATGGCGGGTTCTCAGCAAGAGCCTAACGAATCTGCCATCACCACATTTAGCCTCTCCTGGCAGGCCAGTAGATTGCATCCGATGCACTGCTGCCCATTTACTATATCCCCCACACCTTCGCCCTGACGATGCCACACAGAATATACATCGCGATTCAAAACTATAGGCTACATGGTGGCATCTCACCAAGAGCTTAACGAAACTGTCATCACTACACGTAGCCTCTCCTGGTAGCCCAGTAGCTTGTATCTGATGCACTACTGCCCATTTATTATATCACCCACACCTTCACACTGACGATACAACACAGAATTTGCATTGCAACTCAACACTACAGGCCACATGGTGGCTTCTCGCCACGAAACATATGATAGTAAATGTCACAGTACGTAAACTCTCCTCGCAGCCCAGTAGCTTGTATCCGATGCACTACAGCCATTAACTTTATCCCCCACACCATCACACTGACGATGGGACTCAGATTTTGCATCCCAATTCAAAACTACAGGCTACATGGAGGCTTCTCACCAAGACACAAACGATCGTAAAAGTCACTGCACGTTACCTCTCCTGGCAGCCCATTTGCTTGCAAACCATGCACTACAGCTCATTTACTATATCCCTCAAACCTCCACACTCACGATGCGACATAGAATACGCATGGCGATACAAAACTACAGGCCACATTGTGGGTTATCACCAAGAGCCTAACGAAACTGCAATTAATACACGTAGCCTCTCCTGGCAGCCCATGGGACAAAACATTGGCATCGCAATTCAAAAATACAGGATACATGGGGGCTTCTCATCAAGAGACATACGATACTGCAGACACTGCACATACCCTCTCCTGGCAGCCCAGTGACTTGTATACTATCCACTACTGCCCATTTACTATATCCCCCACACCTTCACCCGACGATGCAACACAGAATTTGCATTGCGATTTAAAACTATGGGCTACATGGCGGATTCTCACCAAGAGACAAACGATGGTGGAAGTCACTGCACGTAACAATCTCCTGGCAGCGCAGTAGCTTGTATTTGATACACTACTGCCCATTTACTATATCCCCCACACCTCCACACAGACGATTTGACATAGAATATGCAAAGCGATTCAAACCTACAGGCTACATGGCGGCTTCTCACCAAGAGCCAAACGAAACTGCCATCACTACTCATAGCCTCTCGTGGCAGCCCTGTTGCTTGTATTCGATGCACTATTGACCATTTACTATATGCCACACACCTTCACAAGGAGGATGCGAAAAAGGATATGCATCGCGATTCGAAAATACAGGACACATGACGGCTTCTGACCAAGAGACTGACGATACTGCAGTCACTATACGTAGCCTCTCCTGGCAGATCAGTAGCTTGTATCCGATGCACTACTGCCCCCCCCCCCCCCCCACACACACTTTCACACTGACGATGCAACACAGAATATGCATCACAATTCAAAAATGCAGGCTACATGGCGGTTTCTCACCAAGAGCCTAACGAAACTGCCATCACTACATGTAGCTTCTCCTGGCAGCCAAGTAGCTTGTATCCGATGCACTACTGCCAATTTACTATATCCCCCACACCTTCACACAGAGGATGGGACAAAGCATTGGCATCGCAATTGAAAAATACAGGATACATGGGGGCTTCTCATCAAGAGACATACGATACTCCAGACACTGCACGTAGCCTCCCCTTGCAGCCCAGTGGCTTATATCCTATGCACTACTGCCCATTTACTGTATCCACCACACCTTCACACTAACGATGCCACAAAGAATTTGCATCGCGATTCTAAACTACAGCCTACATCTCGGCTTCTCTCCAAGACACAAACGATTGTAAAAGTCACTGCACATAACATCTCCTGCCAGCGCAGTAGCTTGAATCCGATGCACTACTGCCCAATTACTATATCCCCCACACCCTCACCCGACGATGCAACACAGAATTTGCATCGCGATTTAAACTACTTGCTACATAGCGGCTTCTCACCATGAGACAAACGATAGTGGAAGTCGCTGCACGTAACCTTTCCTGCCAGCGCAGTAGCTTGTATTCGATGCACTACTGCCCATTAACTATATTCCCCACACCTCCACACCGACGATGCGACATAGAATACACATATCGATTCAAACCTGCAGGTTACATGGCGGCTTCTCACCAAGAGCCTAATGAAACTGCCATCACTACACGCAGCCTCTCCTGGCTGCACAGTAGCTTGTATCATATGCACTACTGCCCATTTACTATATCCGCCACACCTTCACACTGACGATCCGATACTGAATGTGCATCGCAATTCAAAACTACTGGCTACGTGGCGGCTTCTCAGCAAGAGCCTAACGAACCTGCCATCACCCTACGTAGCCTCTCGTGGCAGGCCAGTAGCTTGAATCCGATGCACTACTGCCCATTTACTATTTCCCCCACACCTTCGCACTGACGATGCGACACAGAATATACATCGTGATTCAAAACTACAGGATACATGGTGGCATCTCACCAAGAGATTAACGAAACTGCCATCACTACACGTAGCCTCTCCTGGCAGCCCAGTACCTAGTATCCGAGGCACTACTGCCCAATTACTATATTCCCCACACGTTCATACTGACGATCCAACACAGAATTTGCATCGTGATTCAAAACTGAAGGCTACATGGTGGCTTCTCACCAAGAAACAAACGATAGTAAATGTCACAGCACGTAAACTCTCCTGGCAGTCCAGTAGCTTGTATCCGATGCACTACAGCCATTTACTTTACCCCCACACCATCACACTGACGATGTGACACAGAATTTGCATCCCAATTCAAAACTACAGGCTACATGGAGGCTTCTCACCAAGAGACAAACGATAGTAAAAGTCACTGCACATAACCTATCCTGGCAGCCCAGTAGCTTGCATTCGATGCACTACAGCTCATTTACTATATCCCCCAACCTCCACACTCACGATGCGACATCGATTATGCATGGCGATAAAAAAGCTACAGGCCACATTGTGGGTTCTCACCAAGAGCCTAACGAAACTGCCATGAATACACGCAGCCTCTCCTGGCAGCCTCTTAGCTTGTATAAGATGCACCTTCACACTGACCATGCGACAAAGCATTGGCATCGCGATTCAAAAATTCAGGATACATGGGGTCTTCTCATCAAGAGAATACGATACTGCAGACTCTGCTTGTACCCTCTCCTGGCAGCCCAGTGACTTGTATCCTATGCACTACTGCCCATTTACTATATCCCCAACACCTTCACCCGACGATGCAACACAGAATTTGCATTGCAATTTAAAACTACGGGCTACATGGCAGTTTCTTACTAAGAGACAAACGATAGTGAATGTCACTGAACGTAACCTATCCTGGCAGCCCGGTTGCTTGTTATCGATGCACTACTAGCCATTTGCTTTATCCCCCACAGCTCCCCACTGACGATGCAACATAGGATATGGATAGTGATTCAATACTACAGGCTACATGGTGGCTTCTCACCAAGAGCCTAACGAAACTGCAATCACTACACGTAGCCTTTTCTGGCAGCCCAGTAGCTCGTATCCGATGCACTACTGCCCATTTACTTTATCCCCCACACCTTGACACTGAGGATATGACAAAGAATTGGCATAGCGATTCAAAAATACAGGATACATGGCGGCTTCTAACCAAGAAATAACAATACTGCAGACATTGTACGTAGCCGATCCTCGAAGCTCAGTAGCTCTTATCCGATGCACTACCGATCATTTACTATATCCCCCACACCTCCACACTGACGATGCGACATAGAACATGCATAGTGATACAATACTACAGGCTACATGGTGGCTTCCCACGAAGAGCTTAACGAAACTGCCATCTTAACACGTAGCCTCTGCTGGCAGCCCAGTAGCTTGTATCCGATGCACTACTGCCCATTTACTATATCCCCCACACCTTCACACCGACGATGCGACAAAGGATCGGCATCGCAATTCAAAAATAGAGGATCCAAGGCGGCTTCTCACCAAGAGACTGACGATACTGCAGACACTGTACGTAGCCTCTCCTAGCAGCCCAGTAGCTTGTATCCGATGCACTACGGCTTATTTACTATATCCCCCACACCTTCACACTGACGATGCAACACAGAATTTGTATCGCGATTCAAAACTACAGGCTACATGGCGGCTTCTCAACAAGAGACAAACGATTTTAGATGTTACTGCATGTAACCTATCCTGGCTGCCCAGTAGCTTGTATTCGATGCACTACTGCCCATTTACTCCATCCCCCACACCTCCACACTGACGATGAGACAAAGAATTGGCGTCACAATTCAAAAATAAAGGATACTTGGCGGCTTCTAACCAAGAGACTGATAATACTGCAGACATTGTACGTAGCCGCTAATGGCAGCCCAGTAGCTCTTATCCGAGGCACTACCGATCATTTACTATATCCCCCACACCTTCACTCTGACGATGCGAGAAAGAATTGGCATTGCAATGCAAAAATACAGGATACATGGCGGCTTCTCACCAAGAGACTGACGATACTGCAGACATTGTACGTACAAGCTCAAGGCAGCCCAGTAGCTTGTATCCGATGCACTACTGCCCATTTACTTTATCTCCCGCACCATCACACTGACGATGCATCACAGTATTTGCATCGCAATTCAAAACTACAGGCAACATGGCACCTTCACACCAAGAGTCAAACGATAGAAAAAGTCACTCCACATAACCCCTCCTGGGAGCTCAGTAGCTTGTATTCGATGCACTACTGCTCGTTTACTATATCCCTCACACCTCCATACTGACGATGCGACTTAGAACATGCATAGTGATTCAATACTACAGGCTACATGGCGGCTGCTCATGAAGAGCTAAACGAAACTGCCATCACAACACGTAGCCGCTTCTGGCAGCCCAATAGCTTGTATCGGAAGCGCTACTACGCATTTACTATATCCTCCACACCTTCACACTGCTGATGTGACAAAGAATTGCCATTGCAATTCAAAAATACAGGAAACATGGCGACTTCTCACCAAGAGACTGTCGATACTGCAGTCACTGCACGTAGCATCTGCTGGCAGCCCAGTGGCTTGTATCCGAAGCACTACTGCCTATTTACTATATCCCCCACACCTTCACGCGCCGATGCAACACAGAATTTGCATTGCGATTTAAAACTACGGGATACATGGTGGCTTCTCACCAAGAGACAAACAATAGTGGAAGTCTCTGCACATACCCTCTCCTGACAGCACAGTAGCTTGTATTCGATGCACTACTGCCCATTTACTATATCCCCCACACCTTCACACTGACGATGCGAAACAGAATATGCTTCGCGATTAATAACTACAGGCTACATGGCATCTTCCCACCAAGAGCCCAACGAAACTGCCATTGCTACACGTAGCCTCTCCTGGCAGCCCAGTACCTTGTATACCAAGCACTACTGCACATTTACTATATCGCCCACACCTGCACACTGACGATGTGACAAAGAATTGTCATCGCAATTCAAAAATACAGGAGACATGGCGACTTCTCACCAAGAGACTGACGATACTGCAGTCACTGCAAGTAGCATCTGCTGGCAGCCCAGTGGCTTGTATCCAATGCACTACTGCCCATTTACTTTATCCCCCACACCTTCACACTGACGATCCGATACTGTATATGCATCGCAATTAAAAACTACCGGCTACATGCCGGCTTCTCAGCAAGAGCCTAACAAACTTGCCATCACCACACGTAGCCTCTCCTGGCAGGCCAGTAGCTTGTATCTGATGCACTACTACCCATTTATTATATCCCCCACACCTTCACACTGACGATGCATCACAGAATTTGCATCGCGATTCAACGCTACAGGCTACATAGTGGCTTCTCACCAAGAAACAGACAATAGTAAATGTCACTGCACATAAACCCTCCTGGCAGCCCAATAGCTTGTCTCCGATGCACTACAGCCATTTACTATATCCCCCACACCTCCACACTGATGATGCGACATACAATATGCATAGCGATTCAAAACTACATGCTACATGGCGACTTCTCACCAAGGACCTTACGAAACTGCCATCACTACACGTAGCCCCTCCTGGTAGCCCAGTAGCTTGTATCATATGCAGTACTGCCCATTTACTATATCCCTCACACCTTCATACTGACGATGCGAAACAGAAGATGCATCACGATTAAAAACAACAAGATACATGGCGGCTTCTCACCAAGAGTGTAATGAAACTGCCATCACTACACGTAGCCTCTCCTGGATGCCCAGTAACTTGTATCCAATGCACTACTGCCCATTTACTGTGTTCCCCACACCTTCACACTGACGATGAGACAGAGAATCTGCATCACGATTCAAAAATACAGGACACATGACGGCTTCTGACCAAGAGACTGACGATACTGCAGTCACTGCACGTAACCTCTCCTGCAAGCGCAGTAGCTTGTATTCGATGCACTACTGCCCATTTACTATGTCCCCCACACCTTCAAACAGACGATGCGAAAAAGAATATGCATCGTGATTCAAAACTACAGGCTACATGGCAGCTTCTCACCAAGACCATAACGAAACTGCCATCACCACACGTAGCCTCTCCTGGCAGCCCTGTAGCTTGTATCATATGCACCACTGCCTATTTACTATATCCCCCTCACCTTCACAGTGACGATGCGAAACAGAATATACATCACGGTTAATAACTACAGGCTACATGCCTGCTTCCCACCAAGAGCCCAACGAAACTGCCATCACTACATGTAGCCGCTCCTGGCAGCCCAGTACCTTGTATCCGAAGCACTACTGCGCATTTACTATATCCCCCACACCTTCACAGTGACGATGTGACAAAGAATTGCCATCGCAATTCAAAAACACAAGAAACATGGCGACTTCACACCAAGAGACTGACGATACTGCAGTCGCTGCACGTAGCATCTGGTTTCAGCCCAGTGGCTTGTATCCGATGCTATACTGCCCATTTATTATATCCCCCTCACCTTCACACTGACGATCCGATACTGAATATGCATCGCAATCCAAAACTACTGGCTACATGGCGGCTTCTCAGCAAGAGCCCAACGAACCTGCCATCGCCACACGTAGCCTCTCCTGGCAGGCCAGTAGCTTGTATCCGATGCACTACTGCCCCCACCCCCCCACATTTTCACACTGACGATGCGACCAGAATATGCATCGCGATTCAAAACTACATGCTACATGGCGGCTTTTCACCAAGGGCCCATCGAAACTGCCATCACTACACGTAACCTCTCCTGGCAGCCCAGTAGCTTGCATTCGATGCACTACAGCCCATTTACTATATCCCCCACACCTCCACACTCACGATGCGACATAGAATAGTGCATGGCAATACAAAACTACAGGCCACATTGTGGGTTCTCACCAAGAGCGTAACGAAACTGCATCACTACATGTAGCCTTTCCTGGCAGCCCAGTAGCTTGTATCCGATGCACTACTGCCTATGTACTATATCCCACACACCTTTACAAGGACGATGCGAAAAAGAATGTGCATCACGATTCAAAACTACAGGGTACATGGCGGATTCTCACCAAGGGCCTAACGAAACTGCCATCACTACACGTAGCCTATCCTAGCAGCCTAGTAGCTTACATCTGATGCACTACTGCCCATTTTCTGTCTCCCCCACACCTTCACACTGACTATGCGACAGAGAATTGGCATCACGATTCAAAAATACAGGACACATGGCGGCTTCTGACCAAGAGACTGACGATACTGCTTTCACTGCACGTAGCCTCTCCTGCCAGCCCAGTAGCTTGTATCCGATGCACTACTGCCCCCACCCCCCCAACACCTTCACACTGACGATGTGACACAGAATATGCATCGCGATTCAAAACTATATGCTACATGGCGGCTTCTCACCAAGGGCCTATCGAAACTGCCATCACTACACGTAGCCTCTCCTGGCATCCCAGTAGCATGTATCATATGCACTACTGCCCAATTACTATATCCCCCACACCTCCAAACTGAGCGACTGCTACGGTCGCGGGTTCGAATCCTGCCTCGGGCATGGATGTGTGTGATGTCCTTATGTTAGTTAGCTTTAAGTAGTTCTAAATTCTAGGGGCCTTATGACCACAGCTGTTGAGTCCCATAGTGCTCAGAGCCATTTTTGAACCTCCACACTGACGATGCGGCATAGAACACGCATAGCAATTCTAAACTACAGGCTACATGGCGGTTTCTCACCACGAGCGTAACGAAACTGCCATCACTACACGTAGTATCTCCTGGCAGCCCAGCAGCTTGTATCCGATGCACTACTGCCCATTTACTATATCCCCCACATTTTCACACTGACGATGCGACAAAGAGTTGGCATCGCGATTCAAAAATACAGGATACATGGTGGCTTCTCAACAAGAGACTGACGATACTGCAGACACTGTACGTAGCCTGTCCTGGCAGCCCAGTAGCTTGTATCCGATGCACTACTGCCCATTTATTATATCACCCACACCTTCACACTGACGATGCGACAAAGAATGGCATCACGGTTCAAAAATACAGGATACATCGCGGCTTCTGTCCAAGAGATTCACGACACTGTAGTCACTGTACGTAGCCTCTCATGGCAGCCCAGTAGCTTGTATCCGATGCTCTACTACCTATTTACTATATCCCCCACACCTTCACACTGACGATTCGAAAGAGTATATGCATCGCGATTAATAACAACAGACTACATGGCGGCTTCCCACCAAGAGCCCAACGAAACTGCCAACACTACACGTAGCCTGTATTGGCAGCCCATTAGCTTGTATCTGATGTACTACTGCCCATTTACTGTATCCCCCACACCTTCACACTGAGGATGCGACAAAGTATTGGCATCGTGATTCCAAAATACAGGGTACATGGTGGTTCATCATCAACAGACATACGATACTGCAGACACTGCTTGTACGCTCTCCTGGCAGCCCAGTGACTTGTATCCTATGGACTACTGCCCATTTACGATATCGCCAACACCCTCACCCGACGATGCAACACAGAATCTGCATCGCGATTTAAAACTACAGGCTACATGGCGGCTTCTCACCAAGTGCGTAATGAAACTGCCATCACTACACGTAGCCTCTACTGGCAGCCCAGCAGCTTGTATCCGATGCACTACTGCCCATTTACTATATCCCCCACATCTCAGCACTGACGACGCGACATAAAATACCCATAGCGATTCAAAGCAACAGGCATCTCACCAAGAGTATAGTGAAACTGCCATCACTACAAAGAGCCTCTCCTGGCAACCGAGTACCTTGTATCTGATGCAATACTGGCCATTTACTATATCCCCCACACCATCACACTGACGATGCGAAAATGAATATGCATCGCGATTCAGAACTACAGTCAACATGGCGGTTTCTCACCAAGAGCCTAACAAAACAGCCATCACTACACGTAGCCTCTCCTGGCAACCCAGTAGCTTGTATCCGATGCACTACTGCCCATTTACTATATCCACCACACCTTCACAATGACGATGCAACACAGAATTTGCATCGCGATTCAAAACTGCAGCCTATACGCGGCTTCTCCCCAAGAGACAAACGATTGTAAAAGTCACTGCACATAACCTCTCCTGGCAGCGCAGTAGCTTGTATTCGATGCACTACTGCCCATTTACTATGTCCCCCACACCTTCAAACAGACAAAGCGAAAAAGAATATGCATCGCGACTCAAAACTACAGACAACATGGCAGCTTCTCACCAAGAGCCTAACAAAACTGCCATCACTACACGTAGCCTCTCCTGGCAGCCCAGTAGCTTGTATCCGATGCCCTACTGCCTATTTACCTCACTCCTTCACATTGACATGGCAACAATAGTATATCCCTCACTCATTCACATCGACAATGTGACACAGAAAATGCATCGCTATTGAAAACTACAGGCCACATGGCGGCTTCTCTCCAAGAGACAAACGATACTACAGTCACTGTACGTATCCTCACCTTGGAGCCCGGTACCTTGCTTTACTGATGCTTTACTACGTAATTACTATATCCCTCGCACCTTCACATTGATGATGCAATACAAGATACGTAGCCTATCCTGCCAGCACGGTAGCTTGTATCCGATGCCCAACTGCCTATTTACTATATCCCTCACTCTTTCACATTGACGATGTGACCATTGTATATCCCTCACTCATTCACATCGACGATGTGACACATAAATTGCATAGCGATTGAAAACTACAGGATCCATGACGACTTCTCTCCAGGAGACTAAAGATACTGTAGTCACTGTACGTAACCTTACCTGAGAGGCCAGTATGTTGTATCTGATGCACTACTATATAATTACTGTAACCCCCACACCTTCACATTGACGATGCGACACAGAAATTGCATACCGATTGAAAGCAAAAGGGTGATGGCGGCTTATCACCACGAGACTAACAATACTTCAGTCACTGTTCGTAGCCTCTCCTGGCAGCCAGTAACTTGTGTCTGATGCACTGCTGCCCATTTACTACACATCACACCTTCACATTGACGATGCAACATAGAAATTGCATCGCGATTGAAATCTACAGACTCTATGGCGGCTTCTATCCAAGAGACTAACGATACTTCAGTCACTATACGTAACCTCACCTTGGAGCCCAGTACCTTGTAACTGATGCTTTACTACCTAATTACTATATCCCTAGCACCTTCACATTGACAATGCGATACAAAATCTGCATCTCGATTGAAAACTACTTGCCCCATGGCGCCTTTTCACCAAGAGACTAACGATACTACGGTCACTGTGCATAGCCTATCTTGGCAGCACGGTAGCTTGCATCTGATGCGCTACTGCCCATTTACTGTAACCCTCACACCTTCACATTGACGATGGGACACAGAAATTGCAATGTGATTGAAAACTACAGGCTTCATGGCGACTTCTCACCAAGAGACTAACAATACTACGGTCACTGCACGTAACCTCACCTGGAAGACCAGGACCTTGTAACTGATACACTACTACACAATTACTATATCCCCCGTACCTTCACATTGATGATGGGACACAGGAATTTCATCATGACTGAAAACCACAGGCCTTATGGCAGCTTCTCTCCAAGAGACTAACGATGCACAGTTCATGTTAGATTAATACTTTTTATTAACATCAATTATCATTAGGGAGTAAGAGCATTGGCACGTAAGTGTTACAATTTGTATCTCCTTAAACAGGCTTCTGCAAGATGGTTGTTTAATAAACTTTACATTATCTTCCTATTGCATGATTCTGTTTACTAAATAGGTACTTTTTTATCTTGGCTGGATAGCGCCACAAGAGAATGGCATAGGAGGGTGTGAATGAAAACATTGTAGAAATCCAGTGTGCAGATCAGCACAATGACAGAGAGTTCTAAACTGAACTGAATTGTTTGATTAATACATTCATATGTGGGTGCCACCTGAATGATTGTGAACTCCACATATGGAGCCTCAACGAATGTATGCTCACTGACCTCTAATTAAAATACGTTAAAGTCACTTGTGTCTGTTTGGAAATGTGTAATATGAGTCTTTGTATGATTAAGCCTTAAAGCTTGAGCTCTTCAGTGGACTATTTTTGAGTAGCAAGTATCAGAGTATTTGAAGAATCATGCAACATCCATGGTAAATAATTTATGTAGGTCAATAACAGGAGGGAGACAATCATCAAACCTTACAAGAAACTATAATTGTAGTTTTCCCACTCTGAATATAGCGTTATTCCTGTGACATAAATTGTTAATATGAACGCCTGTTACCTATAATTAAGATGTGACATCAGCCATTTAAAGGGAATGCCTATAATGCCATTACATTTTCGATTTCTTGTAAGATCTATGTGGTCCAAACAAAGTCTAGATAAGATCATATGTCAACAGACTAATTTTCCTTGTTTATTTCTACTTGAATGGAATTTGTGGAATAGTATATGGATTTATCTGTAGAAAATCCTGTTCAGAGGTTAGACAAAGCTTCTGTTAAATATTATTATCAGAATGGTGGTTTAATTTTCTGTTACAGGCTACCCTCTCAATGTGTTTTCTGAACACAACAAGGAGGGAGATGTGTCTATAATAGAATTCACCTGCTTGTCTCCGCTTCTTTAAATGGGCTACTGCAGATTACACCTTTCAGGAAACATATCTTGATTCATCAAATAATTACAAGGATAACTCAAAATTCCTGTTGGTGCTATTATATGTGTACAAGAGTTTAGTAACAGTATCGAAATATTATCATGACTGAAATACTGAATTATGTACATATATAAAAAAAAGTTTTGCATCACCCCGTTTCCCAGAACTCCTGAAGATAGATGTTGACTGCGGACGTAGTATCACAGACACAGTCCCTTTGACTGTTCACAGATGTCACTAAACCCACCTAAAGATGTAAACAACCATGCATGAGCAGTGTCTATTAGACAGAGGGAGTCCGACAGCCAATCAGTTCCAGTCATTCCACCAGGAAGGAGATACTCGGCTCATGTTGCCTGAAGTTCAACCATACGTAGACGCTCAATTCCGTGGTTCGGTCGCGTCTGCATTATTTTGTGACAGGAAGGGCTCACAACAAGGGAAGTGTCCAGGCGTCTCAGAGTGAACCAAAGCGATGTTGTTCGGACATGGAGGAGATACAGAGAGACAGGAACTGTCGATGACATGCCTCGCTCAGGCCACCCAAGGGCTATTACTGCAGCGGATGACTGCTACTTATGGATTATGTCTCAGAGGAACTCTGACAGCATGTTGAACAATGCTTTTCATGCAGCCACAGGATGTCGTGTTATGACTCAAACTGTGCGCAACAGGCTGCATGATGCGCAACTTCATTCCCGACGTCCATGGCGAGGTCCATCTTTGCAACCACGACACCATGCAGCATGGTGCAGATGGACCCAACAACATGCTGAATGGACCGCTCAAGATTGGCATCGTGTTCTCTTCACCGATGAGTGTCGCTTATGCCTTAAACAAATAGTCATCAGAGACATGGTTCGTGGCAACCCGGTCAGGCTGTACACCTTAGACACACTGTCCAGCGAGTGCAGCGAGGTGGAGGTTACCTGACTTTTGGGGTGGCATTACGAGGGGGCCGACATATACCGCTGGTGGTCGTGAAAGGCGACATAATGGCTGTACGATAAGTGAATGCCATCCTCTGACCGATAGTGCAACCAAATCAGCAGCATATTGGGGAGCCTCTCGTCTTCATGGATGACAATTCACACCCCCATCGTGCACATCATGTTAATGACGTCCTACATGCTAATGACATCGCTCGACTAGAGTGGCCAGCATGTTCTCCAGACACGAACACTATCGAACGTGCCCGGGATAGATTGAAAAGGACTGTTTATGGAAAACCACTCTGAGGGATCTACACCGAATCGTTGTTGAGGAGTGGGACAATCTGGACCAATAGTGCCTTGGTGAACTTGTGGATAGTATGCCATGAATACAGGCATGTATCAATGCAAGAGGACATGCTACTGGGTATTAGAGGCACCGGTGCATGCAGCAATCTGGACCACCACCTCTGAAGGTCTCGCTGTATGGTGGTACAAGACGCAACATGTGGTTTTCATGAGCAATAAAAAGGGCAGAAATGATATTTATGTTGATCTCTACTCCAATTTACTGTACAGGTTCCGGAACTCTCGGAACCGAGCTCATGCAGAACTTTTTTTGATATGTGTATGTACATGAGTTTGGTAACAATGTTGAAGAATTATCATAACTGAAATAGTTATTGCTTTTTAGTGAACTACAGAAATCTGTAATATGCCGGACAGTCAATGTCATAAAACTACTGCCTACTTGTGGACTAGGAAATGTAATGGGTTTGTTTTCAATCGTCCAGTTTTTGTCAGTGTCTGCAGCTACTGTATGAAAGAATTCACTGAATTTTGTGTCCAGTGGTTTGAATTTATCATCACCTGTCTCACTACTGCTGTCACCCTGTTGCTGAACATTATTTGCCTTGCCAAGATTATTATTTTCCTAATGATCTAAGTTGCCTTTCTGTTGTTCATTTTTTTTTTTTCTTCAGAGTACAATTTTTGGTGGCACAGTGCAGAATTTTCCAATATCATTTGGACATAAGATAGTGAATTTTTAATGTTGATTGAAGTTATCCCACTGCATCAAAGTACTGTCTGCCCCAGCGCCCTTGGCAAACACCTTTCCATTTAAACTTCCCGGCAGATTAAAATTGTGTGCCAAGCCGAGACACAGGCTTGGGACCTTTGCCTTCCACAGAGAAGTGGCTCTACTGCCTGAGTTACCCAAGCACAACTTATGACCAGCACCCCCCAACTTTACTTCCGCCAGTACCTCACCTCCTACCTTCCAAATTTTGCAACATTAGATCTCCTGGAAGACAGAATATTGAAGAGATATGGCTTAACCACAGCCTGAGGGATGTTTCCAGAATGAGATTTTCATTCAGCAGCGTAGTGCTAGTCTAGGTAGGAGATGAGGTACTGGCGGAAGTAAAGCTGTGAGAATGAGTTGAGAGTCATGCTTGGGTATCCCAGTCAGTAGAGCATTTGCCTGCAAAAGCAAAGATTCTGGGTTTGTGTTTCAGTCTGGTACACAGAACTGTTAATCTCCCAAGAAGGTTGACATCAGAGCACACACTTTTCCATTGTTTATCCAGTAAATTCTTTTTAAATACTATACTATGACGCAGTCAACATCTGTATAATTCTGTGAAACCGTGCTTTTACCGTTCTTGGTAGAACTGGCTAACAGGAATGCTTTCTTACTACAGTACAATTATGGTCAGGTAAATCATATATGACTGGGCTAACATCTGTTTCATGGGAGCATATTAGATTTATATATAAAAAAAAAAAAAAAAAAACAGAATCTGGTAATACAATACCGGTAATAAAACTTCTATTTCAGAAGTGAAAGTCACATGAAGAGCCGCAGTCAAAATAAATACAGTTTCTCCATCTCCTATTACGAGAGAAACACAGTTAATATTCATATGCTATTACGAAGGAATGGGGCATCTGGGTCTCATTTCCTTCACAATGTGCATTTGATACTTGAGAGATCACTTAAATAGAAATACTAATGCAACATAAATAGAATTAAGGAACCAGCATTGATCCATTGTGCTGTATACAATAAATTACCAAAAATTAGTTTATGATTAACATCCGGCACGTTAATGAATGTTTGGCGACAGTAGTGATACAACTGACCACCAAGAGTAAACCTATTGTATAAAAATGTATTTTCTTAGTATTATCTTCCTTGATCAGGTTGGAAAATAGAAGCTCAAATATGTGACTTCTCTTATGTGTTGTGTTTCATTATTTGTGCATTTAGTAAATAATAAAGTATTTTCCTCTATATTTTTACTTGTGTGCTGTGTAAGAAGAAAGTACCTGAAGTACTTACAACTGTGGTTAACTCAAGTTGCCACAATTTTCCATTTTCACGGTATCGGTTCCAACATGGAGAAATTTACTATTGCCATTTCGCAATTGGACCTTACAATTAGTGAACTTTTGGCAGATGTGTTTGACAAACAGTCTTTCGCTACTCCTCAAAATGCTATCTTGGAACATTTTGCACTGCCCACAGAACCACACCTAGAGAAAACCATGGAGAGTGAGTTAGTGATTGGTGCTTCCCCTTCCCAACTGATCTACGCCCTATGCACCTTGGAGGGACAAAATCTACTATCAGAGCAATCCCTAAAGCTTTTTTGGTTCTGATGTTTGCTCCCACATGTCCAGGGAAATATAATCAGCTTTTCCGGACCTTCCCATTGATGAAGTGGCACGAAAAGCAGACTCTTTGACTAGCACTTATGCTGATTCAAATTTGTGTGAAATGGAAGCTGAGCTTATGGCAGAAAGCCTCGAGCCAAGCATTTCAACCTCAGCAGCTTCTGGCGGTCCTGCACCGTGCATCATTTCCCTTCCTGCGCCAGGGCCATCTATTAGTCATGTCATCGATGAGCTGTCCTACCTTAATGCCAGGTTGCAATGACAAGATGCAGCAGCCTCCAAATGACAGGCCAACATACAGATGGTGCTGGTTTCATAAATATTTTGCCAAAGCTGCTCGATATTGTATGAAACCATGCTTTTACCGATACTTCCCAGATGATGCCAGTAGGTGGGCATATTTGTCAAGGTCAGTTAAAGTACCTACAAGCCATACACAATGGAACTGAACCCACAGTAACAGTTTCTCACAGACTTTTCATGAAGGACAAACATATTGGGAATAATTTCTTAGTGGACTCAGGATATGGGATTAGTGTTTACCCTAAGTCACATAATATGCACTGCTCTAGTGAGCAAGCACTTAATCTTGTAACAGTTAACGGCCTCCACATTGCCATGTTTGAAATGATGCAGTTGATTTTGTAGTTCAGTGACGAGCTGCAATCCACTTTGGCCTTTGTGGTTGCTGATGTCAAAGGTGGAATTATCGGTGCTGCCTTTTTCTATCATTTTGCTTTCATGATGGATTTAGTGCATCAGTGTCTTCAGAAAGAGCCACTCTCTCTTACTACCTCTGCAGCATCAGTTCATGTTGTGAGCGACACTATTGGGCTCTGTCACTCAAAGATATCTGCAACAGCCACGCCAACGGTGTCATGTCTGAAGGATTCATTACCATTTCCATACCCATGTGGACTGCGCATACGTTCTACTGCTTATTTAATGAAGCTACATGAGAGTTGGCACAGGCTTATGGCTCAAATTTCTACTGTACAAGCTCATCATAATGCCAAACTCTGTACCATTAATAGCCTGCATGAAACCAATATTTACTGTAGGTGTTCTTGTGAGGTCAGTGATATGTGATTGTGCTGCTGTCAACACTGACAATGAAAAAATATTAGATGCTCACTGAATCTGGAAAATTTAAGCATCCAGCCAATGACAGTTATGTTCACGCAATTCGACCCATGCAATATGCTGAGATAAAAATTATTAACTTTAAAGCTGGAGATATGAAGTGGAATTTTATGTTGAAGTTACATTATCTGCAAGAGTGTGAATCTCTAAAATTTGCCAATTCAGTCTCTGATTCACATGTGAATTTCTATAATACAAAAATGAATGTTTCTTTAGCAGCCCAGAAAATGAGCTTCAGCGTTCATGATACCATTAAATTTTTAGCAAGTTCCAAGCACTCAGATATTCATGGCACCTCTGCCACTGTAGAATTCATCATAATTATTGATAAACTGTTTGATGGGTGCAACTCAGGAGAGTTCATGTTAAGGGCTTTAAGTAACGACTGAGAGCAGAAACTGCAAATTATTGGACTGAATTTCTTTGTCTTGTGGAAAAATTCCTTCAAACACTAAGGATTGATGGTCTTTGTACATTAGTACATCCACTAAAAGCATTTGTGCTGGTACTTTTATTTGCATACATGGTCTTAGAAGCCTCTCCCAGAAGTTTCTCTTTTGGTGTACAAAACCTCTTAAGTATTTTTTAACATATTGAAAGGGTACAGTACCGCCCGACATTGAAAATAGGTACAACATTCTTCGTTATTCATGTCAGTACAACATATTTTTTCTAATAATAACTCAATTTCAATTAATACAACGAAGCCGGATACCAGTGTGGGAAAGAATGACAATTTATTTATTTAACTGACCACATGTGCACTCCCACAAAATAAATCCCTACATCCAGTTTGGTGAGATCTGTGAAATGAATGAATGTATGGTCGTCTGCTAACCGCAGATAGTGAATGTGAATATATGATCATCTTTGAGACGATCTTTTGGTCACCTTTGGTGGAACCAAAGAGATGAAATTTACCGGAGCTTTGAGCGCCTGAAATGTGGCTGACCAATAGGGTAGCAAGGTGCTCCCCCACTTCGGCAGAGGTGCGAGAGGACCTGAAGAACGGCCATGTTTCAGCACTCTGCTGCTGGATCTTGTGTTGGTAAGACCTGTCTTAGGTGTGCTTCATAAAGACAAAAGAGTGGAGACATGGTATGCATGTGAAATACTTAAGAGTAGTTTGGAATAATAATTTCTCTATTTCAGGAACTTTTGTGGGGAGAATTAAATGTCAGGCAGGTAATATTAAGGGGATCGTAGTAATCTTCGGAAGTGACCAACGGTCACAATGAAACCACGTGTAGCAATAAGTTGAAATACTTCCGAGTGCTTAAGTTAAGCTGAATTACTAGCGTGTCTACTATAAGTTGAAAATATTTAAGAAATGGCGTGTGCAGGACTTGAAATAGAGACGAGTGCTTCCACGTGGTGAGTACTGTGTGAATCTCAATCTGTGTATGAGACAAAGGATAAAGAGAAGTACTCATCCATGGTATCAGTTGAGGACTCGCATGTGTGATGAATATGTTCTTAATATTACTTTGCGTGTTATGTTTCCGTGTGACGCTTGATTCAAACTATAATACTCTGAGAGTGAAGCAAGGTGAGTCAGCCGTCTATTCAGCAACGCCACTTGGCTTGCATTGCACAGGAAGACATGCATATATCCTCCAGAGTTCGTAGTAGGAAAGAAAAGTTATGAAGTGGGGCAGTGTCGTGTGAAACTTGGATGAATTTTAATTGAAGTGGGAAAGCTGATAGTGATGTAATTATAACGCTGTGACTATTCCTTGTTTTGTATTGTATGTTGCCAGTGTGATGTATTTCATGAAATTTAAGTATGTGTGGTTGGCATGGGAGAGTAACAAGATAGTTTCAGAGGCAGTGGGTTATGCATGTTCCTTTTTGTACCACTCGGTCTGGAGGAAAGTTTCGTGATGATGGGTGTGAGAGTCGAAGTGTGATATATAGCAAAAGATCCACCATCCTATCCAGAAAGTGCACTGTAGTGTTAAATAATTACGAGACCATAAGATAGAGAATCACCAATGTAAAGCCATGCCCACTGGGCGGATTTTCTCGTGTGTTATTGTTGTAGGTTATAGAATTTGTGTGTTTAGGTTATAGAATTTATCGGAATAAATAAGACTGTGAAAAGAAAAAGATTGGTGGCCTTTTCCTTCGAATAGTATGTTGTCATGATACCCAGAATTTATAGTGTTTGTGCCATTCATATTCAGTGCGATGGCCACGTGTTGATCAAAGCTGTTGAATAAGAAAGAAAATGTGGTATTGCCAGTGCGTAGTGAACAATCAGAGTTGTGTAAATTTTTAATAGTCAGTAGAGCTGCCACACGTGAATGAATCTCGTTAGAAAACAACACTTTCTTATACTCGGCTGCGCACCTCTGTTTCGCTAACGCATCGCTCCGAGTCACGTAGCCCCACACCACGGATGCGCCAGTGGGCTCCTTCTTCCTGTAACCCGCGACATGCGAACCGCTGCGTTTACCCTTTTAGAGGTTCGATGGCCGCTGTGGCCTCCATTCCAATTCGCAACCGCTGGTCAGTGTAACTTACAGCAATCCAGCCTGCAGCTGGCTGCAGCTTGTGCGCTCCAAAATATTGCACCAAATCTAACTTCCCTATCTTAAACTGTGCTGCCGCTACATTATTCCCCTCTTTGGAAAGACCCGGTCCCCGGGTCGTCCTTTAACTAACTCTTAAACTTGTTTGGATGCTTACTTACTACTAGAAAACTTAAATGTGGTCTAGTGCCCCTTAAAACCATGGCATGAAACAAAACGTAAAAATTCCTTACTGGACGACCACTGCTGAATCAACCCCTTACCTACTCATCTCACCCCCTCAGTATCCAATCTCCTGGGACTTGGACTATCCTTGGTTCCCTTTCGGAATTAACTCTCCGCCTGATCAGAAAGAAAAAACACAAAACAAAGTTAAGACTGCGATGTCACTTGGCCCAGAGGTGCTCAAAATGATCGTTATTTGCCGTTGCCTTTCTCTATACTGCGTGACATGTTGAACAAGCTGTTCGGCTGATATGCGCCCCTCTTGCTCTATAACAAACTGGTTTATGGATCTCAACAGACGTGCTCCAGAGTCTGGTTTAACAAGATCAGATTCTGCCTTGGCAAAAACTCTAAAGTGGCTTCTGGCCAGTACAGCTGTGGCTGCGTAACATTCAATTGTGTGACTCCTGAAATTGACGCTGGCAGATGGAAGGTTGGTCCTATTATGTTACACTTTGTTCCATTGATTAAAATTCTGCTCCCCTCGAGCTCTAAACCTTTCGCTTCCGTAAACACTCCTTGCTCAAAACAACTTGCCACTACTACCAAATTCTCATAGACGGAGAAGATCGAATGCATGCCGACTCGTTGCAAGCTCAATTTTGATTAAACAATGTTCCTTGGGCAGTCTATTCTATTTCCCCTGAGCTAAAAATAACTGCACCATGCACGTGTCCCATATTTTTAGCATCGCAGATTTTCCTCCAACATTCACTATTTTTTATCCAAACTCAACACCGATTGTGTGACTACTTCCATCCTTAAATTCACATTATATGAACTGGTGCAAGAAACATGACTTTCCTGACCCAGCCCTGTTGATAACTAAAAATGTAAACAAGAAATCGTACGACTCTGACATCGTCCAACACATACTTATTACGGCTTTGCCGAAAATTTACTCCGAGTCATTTATCTCTCCAGAACTGCGTTTTATTTCTCCTCCAACAACACTCCACATACGTCAGACGCTACACTTCCCTTTTCAGTAACCTGAGAACAGGGATCACCATCACCCTTCCTCCCTCCTCAAAAAGACTGCTGCCCCTAGCAGGCTAACAATACCCGAAAACACATATAAAATACAATGCCTAATTAATCCATACAAACCCAATGATACATGACACGAAAACAAAAAAACTACAAATACGCTACTACTTTCTAGAACGCAAAGCATATGGTACTTCATGCTGTACTCTATCTTTCATCTGCGCTTAGCACCATTCTACACTCTCTCTTTCTTCCTCTTTCCTACCTTTGACACGCCTGGAATCACATTCGGGCAGGCAACCTTTAAATGGCTGTAATCGTCCAATGTGTACTATCGACATTCTAGTTGGCAGCCGAAGCTTCACATTAACGGAATATATGGTCTGAACAACTTGGTATGGCCCTTGTACATCGTGAGGAACTTCTTCGTTTTCCCTTTTTGCGTATAGGGGCTGGACAGCATTACCCATTGCCCCACCCTATATTGCAGTAAACGTCCTTTCCGTGCCTTTCCAAAGCCTTTGTATTTGCCTTTTGTACTCGTTTCCAAACATCCCGAATTGTCCTTGCGAATTGACGTACAGATTCACCAATCCTTCTTTTCTGTATCTTCTCTAAATCAAACGGTGACTGCATATTTCGCCCGTACACTACCTCATATGGAGACAAACCGGTATTTGTATGGACTTTAGCATTATATGCGCATACAATATGCTTCAAATACTCGTCCCACTGATGGTGATGAGAATGCACATAAAAACTCAGCATCTTCCCGATTGTTCTGTGTACCCGTTCTGTCCTTCCGTTGGCCTGTGGATGCAACGCACTCGTCCTCAATTTCTTTAGGTCCAAGAATTTACATAGTTCCTTCATTAAACCCGACATGAAGTTGGTCCCTTGGTGTCAGTAATTATTGTCTCTGGTACACCAGACTTCAAAATCTAGTTATTTACTAACGCTTGCGCGACCATTGCTGACTGTTGATTTGGCATAGCCACCATCTCCACATACCTTTAAAAATGGTCTATTATTGTCAGAACGAATCTGTTCCCAGATAGTGTTCGCCTAAAAGGTCCTAAGACATCAATCCCCAGGAAAGAGATGGAACATGTTGCCCCCGGTAATCGTTGTAGCTGTATCCGTTTCCGACTGAAATCTGCTCTCTGCGCACATGGTATGCAATTCTTGACATACTGATCCACATCTCCCCGCCACTCTCCTATTCGTCTCTCTACACACCCCATGACCGGATAACACGTGATCATGTGCTTCCTTTAAAACCTCATACCTTAACTTCGCTGGCACTATTACCCTTGGCCCTAACTTCGTTTCCCTGCACAGAAGACCGTCGTACACATTAAACTGTGGCTGTGTCCGATACAGTTTACAATCATTGTCCGCGTCCTGTAATTTTTGCCGCACCGCTAGGTCATAACCTATGACTTCTAGTTTTGCCACCTTCCTACTTAGTGCATCCGCATTACTGTGCTTTTTCCCAAGCTTGTGCACCACCCCGTAGTCGAATTCACTCAGCCTCACAGCCCATCGAGCGAGTCTAGTAGACTGATCCTTCAACTCCAACAACCACTTCAATGCAGCATGATCTGTCACTACCCAAAATCTTCTCCCATATAAATAACATTTAAAATATGTGATTCCATAGATTACGCTTAGCATCTCCCTCTCTGTTGTTGAGTAATTCGTCTCTGCTGCATTCAACTGCCTAGACGCATAGGCTACAGGATGTTCTTTCCCATCAATTTCCTGACTAAGAACACACCCTAATGCTCGATTCGATGCATCGCACGCTAGTATAAACTCCTCTTCAAGATCTGGAAACACAAGAACCGGACTTGATGTTAACACTTCTTTCAGTTTGTCAAACGCTTTCTGACACTCTTCTGTCCACTGAAATTTCACACCGTTCCGTAACAATTGTGTCAATGACTGTGCTAAATCTGCAAAACCCTTCACGAACTTTCAATAGAAATTGCAGATTCCGATGAATTACTGCACTTCCTTAACTGTTTTCGGTTCCTGAAAATCCCTTACAGCCTGTACCAACCTCGTATCTGTTCGCACTCCGTCCTTCTGATAATATGATCCAGATATTTTTGACTTCTTCTAACGCGAAATGACACTTCTCCAGGCTCAGCGTCAAACAAGCTTCTCTTAACGCCATAAAGACTTCCCTTAACCACTGTCTATGTTGCTCCATACTACTTGAAAACACTATAATATCATCCAAATAGACAAGACACTGCCATGGTTTCAAACACCTAAATACACTGTCTAGCAACCTCTGAAATGTTGCCGGAGCGTTTTTCAACCCAAATGGCATTCTAATGTACTGGTAATGGCCTCCAGATGTAGAGAAAGCAGTTTTTGGACGATCCCCAGGAGCCACCTCTAACTGATGATAACCACTTGTCAAATCCATCGTAGGAAAGTACTGGCACTGTCCTAAGTGATCCAAAGTCTCTGATATGTGTGGAATGGGGTATGCATCCGTTACTGTCTTATTATTGAGGTATCGATAGTCACAACAGAACCTGTATTTCTTAGTTCCATCCGTAGTTTTTTAGGCATAACGACAATTCCCGCTCCCCAGCAACTATTACTATGCTCTATAATACCGTCCGCAAGCTGCTGATCATTGAAATCCTCCACAATCGGCTGCAAATACCTCGGTATTCTCTATGGTTTACGGTAAACCGGTGCTTCAGTCCCTGTTGGTATCCTATGTTGAACGAATGGAGTTGCTGGCAACGGCCCTTGTGGAAAAAACAAGTCCTTAGATTCCCACAATAATTCTTCCATCTGCTCCATTTCTTCTCCTTTCAAATGTTTAATTTTGTCACGCAATGCAGTTCTATCGTCAGTTAGTGGCTGATCACTTCATCTACCTCTCGAACACGTCTTCATCATCTGGCACATCCAAATTTGCTACTAAAACTCCTTTCCTCAAATTCGCGTCTACAGCGCTAAAATTATCCACCTTCTCGGGAACTACTCGTCCTTCATTGCCCTCCTGTACGCGTACAACACTACGTTTCACAAAACAACCCAGTGGACCCAAAACTTCATTATCCTCCAATGGTTCAATAACACATACTGTACCCACAGGTAGATTCGACTCCACACTTACCCAGAGCGACTTCTCAGTGCCACTAGACACACACTCATGCAAATGTACGCGGTTCAATTGGTTTGTTCATTACGTTGAACGCCCCTGGCGACAGCTCTGCACTGACAACAGTTTCCCCTAGCGGTCTCGGTCCGGCACACAGTTTTGCCGGCCAGAATCGCCGAGCGGTTCTAGGCGCTACAGTCTGGAACAGGTTCGAATCCTGCCTCGGGCATGGATATGTGTGATGTCCTTAGGTTAGTTAGGTTTAAGTAGTTCTAAGTTCTAGGGGACTGATGACCTCAGCAGTTAAGTCCCATAGTGCTCAGAGCCATTTGAACCATTTTTGAACCCCTAGCGGAAATAACATTCCACCAAGTTCCACAGTTCGTTGTCCAAGGTCAATTTTGGCATGATGTTGATGCAAGAAATCTACTCCTAGGATCATGTCGTAGCACTCGCTCACCCATGGTACTACCTCCATGCATGCAAACAATCGGACTTTCCCTATGCGAAAGTCAACTGTCACCGACCGCAGAGGCATGACCTCCTTATCCCCCACTCCACGCAACATGTAACGTGGTGGGTCTAACTTCCTACGTCCCATTATATTCTTAGTAGCCACTGACACTTGCGCCCCTGTGTCCAACAAAATCTTAAACTTTTTAGTTCCTACGGATCCTACCACTGAACATTCCACCTCTGCATACGTATTCATAGCATTTGATTGTATCTTTGTAAAAGCCCTTCCTTTAACTGCTTAAACTGTCCTGCCTTCCTCAAGGCCTCAGAACACCTTACATATGTTGCCTTGCCAGAAAACGGAATAATCAAACTCATGGCGGCTGGATGAATCTCTTGCACCTTAGGCAACAACGACTTATCACATGCGGTTTCCCGTTCACTTCTAGATGTTAATCCATTTCTCAACTGAGTATTGTCCGCTGTCAGTTGTGCTACTTTTTCCAACAAAATCCGCATCGCTTCTGGTTCTGACACACTTTGCATCCTTGACTCTGCCATTGTGTTGCCTCCGTTCTTAGTTAGACCCGACAAAAAAATTTAAGTACCAGAACAATCTGACTTCCTACAACGCCATATCATCATACTCAGTAACATCATAAACCAATACAAAGTAATCAAATGCCACGAAAAACATCTTATTGTCCCAAATACACTAACACTTATTCTGACAAAATAAATAATATGCATACGCAAAACATCTAAATGTGACTTCTGGCAAGCCGTACTCTAAACACCAACAAGAAAGAAAACGTCCAACACTCAAAAGAACCATTTTGACAGCACTCACCACATCTTGTGACTGTCCTGCAGGCGGTGGGCTCGAACGCCGTACTGGACAGATGACGTCCGCTATCGTGACACCAAATGTAGTGGGTGGGTGCCAGGAGGTGCCATATTAAAACTCGGCGAGAACTTTCCAAATGATTTATTCGTTTCCACTACATTGTTTGATTCACCTGTCTCCATCACAGGCCCTGCATTGCTGAGGAAGTACCCCCAGTGGCCTGTGAAACGCAATGCTGTGTCGTGCTGGCCTTGTTCACCAGCTGTAGAATTCCAGTTACATCAGGATGGCTGTGCCAGCAGCCGACTCAGGGCCCACCGTCCCCGTTGATTCTGCGCTGCTCTGCCGGGAGATGTAGGTCGGCCCCGCTGCTGCTTCAACCTTGGCTGGCGTAGCTGGGAATGTGGCGGCAATGACCACCCCCATTCTGGCATCCGAACCTGCGGCCCTCGCCTCGTAAGTCTGCGGCGTGTGTTGGGAGACGAGACAACTGCCCACGGTAGTGACCTGAAGAGTGGCCCGCTCTCGCTGTCTGCGGACCCCGCGTCGGCCTCAGAGGGTCGCACCAACGACCCACCATGGACTGGGACACTGTCGCCCCATCTGCTGCCATATGTCGCCGGTAGTGTGACATGTATCGCCGTCCAGAAGAGCTGCCACACTTGAATGAATCTCTTTAGAAAACAACACTTATTTATGCTCGGCTGCGCAATCACTCCCAGGCATGTACGTCCCACACCACGATTGCGCCAGTGGGCCACTTCTTCCTGTAACTTGCGACATGCGAACCACTGTGTTTACTCTTTTCAGCGGTTTGATGGCCACTGTGACCTCCATTCCACTTCGCAACTGCTGGTCAGCGTAACTTACTGCAATCCAGCCCGCACCTGGTTGTAACTCGTGCGCTCTGAAATATTGCACCAAATCTAACTTCCCTATCTTAAACTGTGTTGCCGCTACATATATGATTAAGTAACTACAATAAGAAATTTTTCATGTCAATGCTTTCGTCATTTTGTACTGCTATACAGTTTTGTCATTTAGAAAATAAAATTCGAAAAAAAGAAGCAAAAAATATTTTGCACAGAGGTAAGATTTTTGAGAAGCATAATTTGTCAGCAGCTTTAGTGGCAGCTCAGAAATTACGTATGTAAACACAGCAGAATAATAGCAAAATTTACGTTGCAGGGAAGGCTTAGAAGGTACTAGGCAACAGCTACCAGTGGACTATAAACTAAGCACACAAAGTGTCATATAATGTACATAAATGGTTACTGTATTTTTTCTATGTAGCAGAACAATTTGACACTTTGTGCCGATTCATCATGGCAACTGAGATGTCACGCATCACGCATCGTGTACTACACATGCAAATAAAGATGACAGTCGGAGCGGTGCCTGGTGGGAGCGACCGTAATGGCATTTCCCATTTACAGTCGCTGCCATCAGCCACCGCACTGAGCGTCAACTTTGTTTGCGCATGTAGTACACCAGGGCCGGCCAGAAATTCTGCACGCGTGTGGTGCTCCTGCACATGTGCAACTTCCGGGTCACAGCGTGCACGCCGCAGCTGTCAGCGTTCATGTAGTGCATGTTTCTACGCACAGATGTCGCTTTATCCACTTGCTGAGATACCCTGTACCGGCGCATTCTAGTGCTCTTTCCACAGCTTGCATGCCAACCATGGGAAGGTATTTCGCGTATTAAACATTTAAAATACTGTCACAGTCTACTCATTGAGACGTCTACTTTAATGTTAACAGTTTAACCCAGTAAGACAAGTAATACAGTTAACAACCGTGGGTTTTTATTAAGGCAGCTTGACTGACGGTACATAAATACGCTTAGTGTTTTTGATCTAGTATTTAAGAAAGAGAGCACTCGGCGACTTCCAGCGAACCTTAGTCATGATTTCAAATAACATTAAACTAATGCAAGGTTTCCTATAACTAATTCTCGGTACCCTGAGTTATACCCACATAATTTCTGTCTCACTGACCTCTGAACAGAATGACAACCGCAGACCTCTCGATGATGACCTGTACCATTATTGCTATATCTTTCATCAGTTCCGTCTGAAATCTGCACAATAACCGACGATTAGATGAATGTTATGTTTTATCGACTTCAGCTGAGCGTAGCCCTTCACACATTTTTTTTAAAAAAAGAACCTAAATGTAAGTATACAACAATCGGTTTAATGACCAATTTTCCTTATAATAATGAAACATGGAGCAGAATGAGGCAATAGTACACAGTTAGTAAACAATAATTTTTAATTATGAAAGGAATAAATCCAAACACGTTTATCACTGGTCATGGGAAATGATATAGCTAATATCGGGCACAAAAGCACGGCTCATTGACAAACGCAAGCAGTTGCGGGAGATTTTCATCACTGATGCTTGATCAAAACGACTGAGAACATAGATCTTCCGTTCTTTGCTTTTTCACAGTACCTGCCATTTCTCAGTACTTCTCTGTTAAAGTCACGGTCACCAGGGGTAAACGAGACTGGGTATGTTGCGCTCTTGCTTGTACCACATAAACAGGGAAGAGGAGCCGCCACCATTCATATAGGACACATGCCTAATAACAGATGTCGCTGTCGCACACGTGCGCACATGTGCAGCACTTCCGCACGTCTGCACACTGTGCAGCGTTTGGCCGGCCCTGTAGTACACGAAGCACAGCTGTGATGCATGGTGTCTCAATCACCATGATGAATCGGCACAAAGTGTCAAATGGTTCAGCTACATAGAAAAAATACAGTAACCATTTATGTACGCTATATGATGCTGTGTGTGCTTAGTTAAATGGTAGTATCTCTCACTGTGTAAAAGGCTATTTTCTTTTCTTTTTTTTCTTCTTTGTTGAATTTAGATTCCCCCCAGAGGAGAAGGTGTGGGGGGGGGGGGGGGGGGGGGGCAGGCTGGCAACAGTATAATATGCCGCTCTGCAGCCTACAGAAGAGTTTAAAAACATAATGAGTAGAGAATAAACAATAAAAACAGGTGATAAGACAGTGACTGGGTGAAACTGTAATAGGGCGACAAATGGTAGAAGTTAAAATATAAAAACAAAGAGCTGGTGATGCTAATTTAAACACATAAAATTAGACATGGACAATTAAAAAAAAACGTGGTGACAGTCTGGTTTCTGTTAGCAAGAGTTAAAAAAAAACAACATACCTAGTGATGTAAAAAAATGGGACGTGTAACACTGACACATCACTAAAATACTGCACTATAAAGTAGACTCAAAGACAGACCGGAGGGGGAGGGGGGGGGGGGTGGATCTGGAAAGAAGAGGGGGGGGGAGGGGGAAGGAGAGGAAACGCAAAAGGGGGAGCCAATGGAAGGAGAGGACACAGGAAGGGGAGGGGGCAGGGTGGACACGAGAAGGAGTGGGGAAGGCAGGGGAGGGGAAAGCAAAAGGACTCGGGGGAGAGTGAAAGCCTATCCATAGTGCCATCTCTTATAGCTATTGAGAAACACACTGACAACTGAGTAAGGTAAGCAATTCACCACCAAACACTGTGCTTATATCAGTTTATTACATATTTACATATACTGCAAAACAAAGTAAATTGACTAATTCAAGGTATGCTATGCCCATGGAAATAAAAGATAATAAACTTCATTGCAATGGTTTGACACTCGTTAACTATCGATAGTCATGCCCAGCAGTCTTGCAGCCTATAAATTTCAAATCTTCGGCACTGAAATTGATTGAGAAAACTAAAGTGTATAAGAGTTAAAAGCATAAACACTTGATGCAAATTTGTTTGTAGTGTGAATGTAGAAATTGAAGGGTTGGTGTGGAAAATCACTTTAACTCCGCCTGCAGTTACTGTAGGAGTGAATTAAATAGCTCTGCAGTTGATGGTGTCAGTTCCAAGCCTGGAGAAAGGTGGAGGGTTGTCGAAGTACTGAAGCCATAAAAGAATCGACATAAAATAGTAGGAGAGAGCCAGTAAAGTTTAATACCTTAGTTGCAATAATGACGATGATAATGATGATGATGATGATGATGATGACAATAATAATAATAATAATAACAATAATAGCGATTAACCCATATATTTTCAACTTAATTGCGTGATGCAAATAAAGCAGCTACCAGTATCTCACGCCTCTGTAAATATAGTCTTATTGCTGAATGTGGCCATCAGAGGGACTGAACATAACAAGCAGGAATGCTGGAGCTTCCAGAATCTATTAAACCAAAACACAAACACTTTTGGGCATAACAGTTTCTATTGAATAAAACTTTTTGTGGTTAATACTATTCTTATAACAGCTAAATATAACAGTTTATGAATGGATAACTTTCTCCCCCTCTGCAATTCCTGCTATTATCTATCACTGCAACAGCACCAAAGAACTTACTTGTCAGGACTAAAGGCTAGCGTGTTCAGTTTCCAAGTCAAGACAAAGTTATTGTAGAAGTGAACAGACACAAGGATCGGGTATGCCTTAATCAGATTTGTTGCAAGTAATATGTCTCTATTTGTAACCAATAGCTCAATATATAGCATATTTACATAAAAATAGTATATATTACACCTAGATAAAACCGAAAATAACTTACCCTGGTCCCAAAAGGAGCCCAAGATTCAGGAACACACATTATCAGTAAATTACCAGCAATAATTAAAAACTTGGTTTCAGATAAAGAACAGTTTAAAAAGAGTTTGAATGACTTTTTGGTGGACAACTCATCTACTCTGTGCATGAATATCTTCACAGCGATTGTTAGACTAGCTTAATAAAAATTTCAGTTTTGACAGTACTTGGTCACAACAGTCAAATGGCTCTGAGCACTATGGGACTTAACATCTACGGTCATCAGTCCCCTAGAACTTAGAACTACTTAAACCTAACTAACCTAAGGACAGCACACAACACCCAGCCATCACGAGGCAGAGAAATCACAACAGTCAAGTTTAGGTATGTTGTGTATGATGATAAATTTATCAAAAGTTTATAACTTGGTTTCATTCTGACAGAGTATTAATTCTGTAAATATTAGCAGTTCCAGTTTATTGTAATGTGGCACTGCAAAACATTCAACTGCAGCTGCCAGGTAAATAAGCAAATTACAACTTTTTGCAGGGCAAGTCAATTTGTTGAACAGATACAGAAGTAGAACAAGTTATACACATAAAACAATAATCTTGTGTTTTGTGCCTTGTTTGTGCAGTTGAAATAGGTAGGGCCAAAAAGCAAGAGGAACAAATAGCTCTAAAAATAAATGAGACTTTGGTGACAAGTGCATGTTGTGTTGCAAATCACTTAAACAAGTACTTTGTTTCTGTTACTGACAGCTTGGGGATTTCAGGTTCAGTAAACAGTGCAATGGAGTACCATAGACTATTCTTTACAAATAACTGCAGTAAAATGGGAATGACACTCAAATCTTACAAAGAAGTGGCATTCATCATAAAATCATTAACATCTAAGTATATGGTAAGATATCAACAAAGTTAATCAAAGAGTGCTCATGCAAGGTGAGTTCTGTCTGCAGCTATTTGTGTAATCAATCTCTTATCAGTGAAACATTTCCATGCTGGCTAAAATATAAAGCCTCTTGACAAGAAGGGGGATAACGAGATACCATCAAACTATCAACCAATTTCACTTTTGCCAGCTTTTCCAAAAACATTTGAAAAGGTTGTGTTCAAGTGTCTCCTTAAGCATCTGACTACAAATAATATATTGTCCAAATCACAGTTTGGGTTTCTTAAGGGTTCTGATAGAGAGAAAGCTATTTACATGTACAGTGATAATGAACATAATGAATTATATCACAAATTAGATGCTACTGGCATTTCCAGTGATGTGTCAATCGCGTTTGACTGTGTGAATCACAGCATTCTCTTAAGTGAATTAGAATACTATGGTGTCACCTGCAGTGCTGTGAAATAGTTTGAGCCTTATTTAACTACTGTGACATGAAACAAAGGGTGTTGTGAAATATCTATGCAGTAAACAGTCAGCCTTCATTTGATTGGGAATTAATTCCATATGGTGTTCCTCAAGGTTCCATCTTTGGTCTGTTGCTTTTTCTTGTGTGCATTAATGACTTCTCGCCAATTACATTGCCAGATGCTAAGTTTGTTTTGTTTCACATGAGACAAACATTGCAATAAGTAGGAGGTCAAGTACAAATTTAGAAATGGCTGCTAATCAAATTTTCACTGACATTAATAAATGATTTAGAGCTAATTCACTGTCATTAAACTTTGAAAAGACCCACTAGAACCTGTTAGATATTTAGTTAAAGCATGTGTATAGTAAATCAAGCATGTGCATAGCAAATGCAAATCGAAGAGGTTGACAGGGTTAATTTTCTGGGATTAAAATTTGATAATAAATGCTGTTGGGAAAGGATTTGCAGTAAGAATGATGTCAGATGTAGTAGATACAAAAAACTTATATATTTTGCCTACTTTCATTCTAATATGTCATATGGGATCACATTCTGGAGTAACTTGTGAAGCTGAGCAACAGTTTTTAGAATCCAATAGCGTATAACTAGATTCATTTGTTGTGTAAATTCAAGAAAATCATGTAGAAACCTGTTCAAGGAACTTTGAATTCTAACTATTGATTCTCAGTATACTGCATTTATTTTTAATGAAACTTATTGCAAGTAATATATCTCTATTTCCAACCAATTGCTTAATACATATTATCAGTACTAGGAATAAGAACAATCTACAGAAAAACCTAAAATCACTTACTTTGGCCCAGAAAGGGGTCCAATATTCAGAAATACACATTTTCAATAAATCGCCAGCAACCATTAAAAACTTGGTTTCAGATAAAGCACAGTTTAAACAGAGTTTGAAAGACTTTTTGGTAGGCAGCTCCTTCTACTCTACAGATGAATCTCTTAACAGCAACTGTTAGACCAGCTTAAGTAAAAATTTCAGATTTCAATTTTGACAGCAATAGGTCACAACTGACAAGATTAGGTATTTTGTGAATGATAAATTTATTAAAAGTGCAGAGCTGTGTTGCATCCTGACAGAGTATGAATTCTGTAAATATTAGGAGTTCTAGTTTACTGTAATACATTTACCTATTTTGACAGTCTGCTGATAAATGATCAGGGTAGTGAGTATTATATTCAGATGTTTTACGTTTTTTTTTTTATGTTATACTTTCTGACTTGTTTCACACCCAAGAGAAGCATCTCAGCCGGCCGAAGTGGCCGTGCGGTTAAAGGCGCTGCAGTCTGGAACCGCGAGACCGCTACGGTCGCAGGTTCGAATCCTGCCTCGGTCATGGATGTTTGTGATGTCCTTAGGTTAGTTAGGTTTAACTAGTTCTAAGTTCTAGGGGACTAATGACCTCAGCAGTTGAGTCCCATAGTGCTCAGAGCCATTTGAACCATTTTTGAAGCATCTCATTTTTGGGTCTCTGGAACGAAAACTGAATCTAATCTAATCTAATTCCATTTCACTATAGTAACAGAACTTTCTAGGTAGTAGTCCTACTGTTGTGTTGTCATTGCCAAGTCCTGCAAACATTCTCTAGGTAGTGTAGTAATTTTGCTACAAGTGTCATATCAGAGAATATTCGAGCACTTATTCTACGTTACTTTCCCACAAAATTGAATACTATGTGGGGGTAAGGTATTTATTTATTTTCACCTACACCAGAACATTCACATGCAGTTAATGGCTTCATGACTAATTCTGATAACAACTTTTACATCGGGAACTGACAAAATGTAATTGTGGGAGTGACGTAATCAACTAATTGATATATGACGAGTGCAGTGTCTCTCTAATTTCTTATGTTCTTTATTGCTTCCTGTTCTGGTTTGATTGCTAATGTGTATACCTGCATCTTTTGTATTTGTGCACAATAAAGTGTGATTTACACAGAGGAGAAAAAAAGTCATAGACTAGCGATGGCGGTAGTATCACGTATACAATTTATAAAAGGACAATGCATTAGCAGAGCAGTCACTTGTATTCGAGTGATTCATGTGAAAAGATTTCCAACCTGATTACGGCCACATGAGGGGAATTAACAGACTTTGAACATGGAATGGTAGTTGCATCTAGATGTGCAGGACTCCATTTCAGAAATCATTAGGGACTTCAATACTCCGAGATCCACAGTGTCAAGAATGTGTCAACAGTACCAAGTTTCAGGCACTGTGGGAGCTGGTGTTGGCACCATATTTGTGTGGGCTGTGTTTACATAGAATTAACTTGCTCCTCTGGTTCAACTGGACGAATCATTGAATGGAAATGGTTATGTTCAGCTACTTAAAGACCATTTGCAGCTATTCATGTTACAAACAATGACGGAATTTTTATAGATGACAGTGCACCTCATCACCAGTCCAAAATTGTTCACCATTGGTTTGAAGAACTTTCTGAACAATTCAAGTGGATAATTTAGGCACCCAGATCGCCCAACATGAATCCTTTCAAACATTTGTGGCACATAATTGAGAAGTCAGTTCATGCTCAAACTTGTGCACCAGCAACACTTGCAATTATAGAGACAGCATGGTTCAATATTTCTGCCGGGCACTTCCAATGACTTACTGAGTCCATGCCACATGGTGTTGCTGCACTACTCCGGGTAAAAGAAGGTCCAACATGATATCGGGAGCCATCCCATAAGTTTTGATACATCATTGTATTACACCATTAGTCTGTGAATCTATTTTATGTTTAGGAGATAGTGCCCTTCCATAATTTGTGAACCCAAAGAAGAAATTCTACTCTCTTGGGTAGGTTATCTGCTGCAATTCATATAGATAAGTACAGTCATAAATACCTTTCATAATGTTCTATATTCTGTCAGTGGCACCATCCAGGTCATTAAAAATGAGATTAAGATTCTACAGTGCCCACCTCTCGTGTTTCGACCGCTAGATTCCATGCCACACACTGATCCATTTTGGTACATGATGGTTTCAACCTCTCTGGTCATGACACAGTGATATAACCACATAACAATGCTTTGCACATAATTACAACAGTATCGTAAGACATCATATTCAGAATGAACATGTTTCCAGTCATTTCATGTCCCCTGGTACCACATGTGAGATCAACAGAAATATCAACTCATCAGCTTTCACAGTCGTCCCTCACTGTATTGGCAAGTTCAGGCCCCACAGTTTGTGCCCAGTCAATTAAAAATTTAGTTGCAGTAAATGGAGTGCATTTTCAAACAACAGCATATTTGTTATACTTTTGAATAGTTCACTTTAGTGATCAGTAATCTTGATCAACGTGTTATGTCAGTAATGCTGGACATTATATTATGAGCCTCCCTGCACCAAGCCTACAATACTCTCACGGTAGTGGTAATTTCACACTGCAACAAAATCAGTGGGTCAAAGGCTCATGCAAATCCTGTGCCATGAGAGGCATGATGACATGATACCATCTGAATTCTGGAGACATCTGCATGGAATGATTACAAATTGGGATGCTTTGCTGTTACACATTTGGCAGCAACAATTGCTACCAAAGTGAGGTTAACTTTAATTACTCAGGAAGGGCAGCCATTATACTAGTTACCAATAAAGCACACACCTTGCCCAAAACATATGCCACAATGGCCACCATGATAACTTCCATTCACTCTGAAGAGAGCCGAACCATCCCACACCGGCCCAACATGCTGCTGCCTAGCCACCATGCCACCTCCACCTGAAAGTCACAGTGTGTTCTCGAGGACCAGTGAACTCTCCATACCACTGTCAAGAGGCTAACTAAGCAGCTGAAAATGTTGCAACTATGGATCATGACATCTGAGAGCAAACGGACCCACTGCACATGCCCACAGTGGCCTCATAGCCATGAGACCACTCAGACTAATGTTTGCTGTTCCACAGACATTTTTGTCACCTGGCAACTAAGTGCAAGAAATCATGCTTGCACCTCAACGCTGAGACTCAATTTGGTTCAGGTGCAACAATAGGACACCCACTTACAGCACCTACTGTTTAAGAACAGTCAAAAGATCAGTATAGGAGTGCTCAGCCTACCACTTGTATCAGCATGACTCCAAAGCTGCCGACTACTAAATGGCTACACAACAATGCATCACAAACGTTGTTCGTTACCAACCACTATTCAAGGCTAGTGTTATTAATCAAACAGGATCAGAGATCAACACACTGCTGAATACATTTTACCCAGATGCAAAACAACACACTATGGCCAATTTAATGGCAGTTAACAAGTCTGTCATATGTGCATATGGTCACAAAACGTTTGAGGTTGACAATGATCTCTTTGAGAACTGCAAGTGGTCTTACACATTAAACAACATTGCTCAAACTATTTCAGGTGCTGATTTCCTCACACAGGCTGCGATGACCACCAATTTACCAAATGAATGACTGATAAACTCCATCAGCAGTCACACTATTGTTGCAGTAAAGAGTTATTCATCAAAGTACACAATGCCCAGGGTGTATAATTTAAGTGCTAATACCTCAAATGACCATCGTCATTACTGGGAGTCCTACTGCCACAACTTGAAATCACACCTCCAGACCATGAGAAAAGATTACGTAATAATGAGGTGTGAAATAATCAAGTTACATGAGGATAATGTGGTGTTGAAGGATACCCTACTGGAAATATAAGGCCAACTCCAAGTGGCCCGAAAAACATTAGAACAACATAGAACACCTTTGCATTGCATCCATGCTCTGCACACAACTGTGTCCATGGATTAACAGTGGCCCGTAAATCTACAGGGCAGGGGCACACATACTACGATGCACCATATCTGTACCAAACCTGGTCTGTAATTTCGTCATGAGCCCATACCATTGTGTGAACATTACTACCACCGATTTCCAGTGGCTACACAATGGCACCGGGGGAACCAACACCTCACACCCATCCCCCTCTATCTGCTACCAGTGGCACTCCTCCCAACCATCATTCAATGGTACTGGCTGTGTCACTGACTGCAGTTACATGTCCATCATGCCCAGCCACATACAAGCTGGCTGTGTGGTCAAATTCAAACTCCCTCTCATTTTTTAGGCAGGGGAGGGTGGGTGTTGTGTGGGAGTGACATAATCAACTAATAGATGTGTGACAAGTGCAGTGAGTCTTTAACTTCTCATGTTCTCTGTTGCTTACTGCTCTGGTTTGTTCACTAATTCACTGTTATTCCCTGTATGTATTTTATATGTAGTAGATGGTGTCCCTACATGGTCCCACATTGCACAGTAATTCATACTGTAGGCTTATACTAAAATGTACACAATAAAATTAACAAATGCATATATTGGGTAAACGTTGCCACTTTATGGACCTAGGGAATGTTACATGTATAAACTCCCTAGTGGTGTTTCTGGTTAACAGGAAGAGTGCATTTAGGATGACGTCAACAACTCATAATCACATAACTAGAGGAAGTAATAATTTCCATATCATCTATGTATCTCTTTTTACAGTTCAGAAAGGAGTTTTATTTTCGGGTACAAAAGTTTATAAAAGGTAACCAGTGGGCTGCAGGCAGAAAACTGAACATTTGCAAATATTTAAAAACCAAAGAAAATAACACCTCATTAGCTACTCTTTCAACGATTTATCAGAATATTTGAAGTTAAGCATGTAAATTACATTAAAAATTAAGCACACTGTTTCATATAGATACATGACAGTGGCAAGACATCAACTTCTTTAAAACGTGTCAACTGAGGGAAGAGAAAGGCACTTGTTTCATTATTTTCACTTTTGTATAATAAATATATTTTTGAGAGGTATGTCCCAAAATGGAATGCAGTGTGGGATTACGAAATGCACAAGTGCAAAGCAGGCACATTTTACTGTTTCTGTGTTGATGTCTTTACTGAGAATACTAAAAGCTTAGTAAAAATTGCTCAGTCCATTTAATGACTTCTCGTTATGTATTCCTTCTGTCTAGTACTATCTGTCAACATACTCTGAGGAATTTTGTGGTTGCATTTTTATGTTTGTATCAACAATCAGAGTTTTGAGTTGATGAGAACAGTATATTAGTACCACCAGAAAACATTACCAACATACCTTTCTGCATACTTATGGACAGATCATTGCAATGTATAATAAACAGAATTGCTCAGACTTTAAAAATTCAGGAATTCCTTGTCTTACTACTTGCTCCTTTGACCAACACTTTCACCATTTGTTTGATGATTACCACTTTTTTTGACTCTGTTCAAAAGATGTGATATGAACCAACAACTGCATTTTCCCCTGATTCTATAGTACCATAGTTTCTGAAATGTAATGTATGGCTGCCAAAGTTTGTGAGCTCAAGGAATTGCCTGTTTTGTGTTTTACTTCATAAAGTGCACTATAGAATTAATAAATATGAATATAAAGCTCCATGTATCAATACCCTTTCTCAAAAGACAAACTTTTGCAGACTCAATAAGCAATAACTTCTGAAGAAGCTCTACAAATCAATAGTTGTTGCACTAGCAGCTAACCAACCCACACTAGTTTATGTGGCCAGCTGGTACAGAAACATGGAATATCATTTAAATTACTCTAGTACAGGAATAATTTGCTAACAATTAATGAGAATTTTGAGAATTGTTTACAAGATTCCTTTATTATGTAAAAAAACACACGTGATAACTTGAAATGAACTTCCAGTGTGCTATACTTTAAAGCAACCATTGAAACAAAACACACCACAGTAACTCCCTGTGAGTTTCCAACAGTTCTGTTACAAAAGTCAGCATGAAATTTGTATGTCTATCTTCCTTTGCCTTTTCAGTAGCTTAATACATGAAAAAAAGCATTGTTCACTGAAATTCTAAGACAGGTAAGTTATTTTGAAGAAAGTAACTTCTTTTGTGATACACAATATCACCTTTATAAGGGCAGGTCAGTGATAGTAGCAGTACTTGACTTAGTTACAAATGTAAGTCAGGGTTTTGAAGACAAAAGAGTCTATAGCACTGGTACCTTGTGACCTTAGTAAGGTATTCAATTGTACCTAATGTAAGGTGGTCCTCAGCAATGTATAATCATATGATGTTGGGGGAGTGTTGAGCAAATTCTTGAATCCCACCTGAATAGCAGACAGTAGATTGTATCAGTGCAGGGAGCAGACTCATTGTCCACAAGTTGAAATAGAGTGCACCATAGCAGCCTGTAATGGGGTCTTTATTGTTCCTGATTTTTGTTAATGACATAAGCACCAATGGGCACACCTTGCAGTTTGCAGATAATAACATTTGTTCTCAAAAAGAGAGAGTGTCGGTCAGTCTTTTCAACAAGTAGAAGCCCCATTAAGCAAAGGCAATGCCTAGTTTACTATGAACAAGATGAAAATTAATGAATACAAAACACAGAGAATGACACACAGCCTTATTGATACTGGAGCACTGGGTGGCACAGCAGATATTAAACTCATGGGCTTTTTCATTGATACTACATTAATGTAACAACAGCACACAAAAATTGTATATTCCAAACTTTCCTGGGTCCTGGATCTCCTGAGGAAATTAAAAGGTACTAACAGTTTACCCTAGCTGCATGAGACATGGGCTGCTGCTGTGGAGGCACTCGGCAAGCTGCAAGAATATACACTGTTGTACAAAGAAATGCAAAAAAATGACCATGTGAACCAATTGTTTCTAGATTAAGAGTTCTGACTGTTTGTAGACAATATTTATTCAACTGCCTTGCTCGTACAAAAATAAATCATGAGCACTACAGAAAGAAAAATAAATCTCATCAACATAGCACTGGTAATAGAGTCAGTAAAGAAAGCCCTGGATGTTGATTAACAAAAACACAAAGGGTATCCACATGGTGGGTTTCAAACTGTTGAATGCGCTATCTAAGGGTATCCTGTAACAACCAATGGAGCAATTTAGGACAAAAATTTTGTCTGAACTATGCAGTATGTTCTAGTACTGATTTCATAGTTGTATTATCATTGTACAGTATATCATAATGTATTTGTTCTCTTTAGTATATTTTATAGTATCAGTTTTAGTATCATTATTTTAAATTGCAGTGTTACATTCATTTTATTGTAGAAATACTACTGTAATCTTGATGCAATCTGTTCAGCTATGGCTGGTTAAGAACACAGAGCTGGTAATAAATGGACATGATGTCAGACTGCTTTTTGATGATAATAAGCAATATTATCCAAACCACAGGATTATTTGTGTGGCTCTGTGTTATAATACTGCAAATTTCAGAAGGTGTGAGTGGGCAAGGAAAAAGTTATCTTGGGAGCAGCACAAAGCTTTTACAATGACTGGGTACAGAAGGATTGATGAAAGAAGAAAGTTTGTCATGAATGTTCATGAAGTGATTGTTGAATATTTCACATAAATTTTTTGCTCAGAGGAAACAGCATCTTCATTCTTAATGCATGTTATTGATTGAGATTTTTTCCTTTTTACCAACAGTCTCATACCGCCTTTGATTTATTACTTGAACTGAGTATAAACTGCCAGTTGTACATTTTATAGGCTTCACAACAGACTTGTTCAGTTTAAAATAGTTATTAAATAACTTGCTGTCTGTAGTTTTACTGTAAGAATATAGCAGTCTCTTATTTCCACAAAAGGTTTGTATTCCTGACATCTGCAGTTTATTGCTAGACATTTCGCATATATTTGGCTTAGATCTAAGTTTGATTGGAAATGCTACATCTTAATGTTTCTACAGAATACTCAAATTCTTGTACCTTACAGTCAACATCACAATCACAATGTACACCCTTCCATCCAGCTTCATGGAGCACATGTGTGAAAGTGAATACTCTATATTATTTTTTATGTAATGCTTCATACTTTCCTGGCAATCTGTCGAAACCTTGAGGGGTCAGGTATACTTCCAGGTATCAGCCCTGCACTGCATGTCTATCCTCCTGCTGTTCATTTTGCCATCCCTCGGAGGATATGTCTGGGTTAGTTTTGGGAATGTGTTCTGAAGTTTTAGCCCCTGACATCAGAAAAGTCCCTCAACTGTTTTTCTTTCTTTTTTCATTTGCCATCTCCTACCCTTCCTCTGCTTCAACATTTGAGATTCCCCTTTGTTTCTTCTTCCTCCCAAGTGTAACAGGTTATGTGTTATTCCCAACCTCGGGTCGATACATAGGGTTCGCACATATCCCCTGGTACATGACAGGCCCAGGGAGGGGTGACTGGCTGAGCTCTTACCTTCCCAAATTGCCAATTTGTCACTCTATCCGGAGTTTCGAAGGTGTGACCTGAGGTCTGAACAATCACCTAAGACAGGTGAGCCCCCCTTGGAGGGATCCCAGTTTGAAGGAGCAGGCCATCGGAGATGCTGGGAGTCATGGGAGATTTTCTCACACTGAGTCAATCATCATTTCAGTCTACATCTTGTACTAAATGTAAATGGAATGAAGATGAAGTTTCAAAAAATCTCCCAGCAGTACGTCAGACCTTCATGGTATCACATACTGAAGAAGGTCAGTCCTTTGTTACTGTTAATGTGTTTATTATTCAAAAAGGTGTTGATGCAATTGCAGGCCCTGTGAAATCTTGCTCCCATTTATGCAATGGAAATTTGCATTTGGAGTCTGTGATTTCAGGCCCAACAATTGCTTGCAGCTTCACTCCTCACAGCCATCCTGTTCATGTTGAGGCCCACTGAATGCTGAATTCTTTGCATGGTGTTATTTACGCTAGGCTGCTTGGAGGTTTGACTGAGGGAGAATTCCAAACTTACCTCTCTGATCAGGGCATCACTGCAGTCCATAAGCTAATGAAAAATGTTGATGCAACATTAGTGCCTACATGTACTCTTTTACTCGTGTTTGAGTGAGTACTGCTTCCACCGAAGATCAAAGTAGATTGTGAAGTGAACATGATCCAACTGTACATTCCAAACCCAATGTGTAGGCACCAGTTTCAACATTACAACCAAAGTCACATTTCCTGTTGAAACATGACCAAATGCTTTATTTGTGGTAGGGTTGCTCAGAAGGGTGATTGCCCACACCATCCTCCGTGCTGCACCAATTGCAACAGTGATCATCAGCCTCATTCAGAGAATGTCCCATATATCATGATGAGTGGGCCATCCAGGAGATCTGGTAAAAGGAAAAAGTGCCTTACCCTGTTGCTTGCAAGTTGTTGGCTACACAAAAGCCCTGTGTTTCACCATCTGGCACTTACAGTACCAGTCTTGCTACGCCTCACTCCATGAAGGACCTTGCCACCCAGTCTTGCAGCTTCAAATTCAGCACTGCAGTTGTAAATTCGCCAAGCATTGTGATAGCATAACCATTTCCTTCTCCTCCAGCTGTGCAACAAATCATCAAATCTTCACCTCCTGCAGTGAAATTACCTGCTACACAACTGGTAGACTGGAAAGGAGAAAAGGAATACTCTCCTGATGATTTTTTATGTAACTCCTGCCAGCAAAGTTCTGAGTCTTCTTCTGCCAACCACAAAAGTTCTAAGAAATCAAACAAAGGCAAACGGTTTTCTCCTTCCCTGACTCGGAGCTCCTCTTCAATGGTGTCACTGCATTATACCCCTACCTAGCTGACCTACATTTCACTAGTGCACACTGCTTACCATTTTCCTTACGTAGAATCTGCAGGCCAACTCAGTGAGAATGCCAACACCTCTGTAGACCTCATGGAACAAGATCTGCCAGCCTGTGCACCCTGTAACAGTGAGTCTTCAAAGGCTGGCACTCAGCAGCCACTGAGGTGACAAACAATTTTTTTCCTCATCCCCTTTCACCATTATGACCCTCTTCCAATGGAACATTCATGGCATTAGATCCAAGGAGGAGGAACTATGGCTGCTCTTGGAATAGTAGCTTCCACTCTTTCTCTGCCTCCAAGAAACAAAACTGCATCCTTGGGACTGCTTTGACCTTCCTACCGAGGACAGAATCCCATCTCATGCTGCTCATCTGGGATGACGTTCATAGCCATACCATCTTACTGCCAGCTGTTGTAGTCCACATTAGCCTTCCTCACTTCACATTTTCTCTTTGCAACGTATACATCCCTCCATCATTTGGTGTCACCAGGACAAACTTCCTCCAGCTTACTGATCAACTCCCTCACCTCTGCTCAGTGTCTTTAATGCACACTGTTCCATTTGCAGCTCTTCCTGAGTCTGTCAGAGAAGTGAATGCTACAATGCAGCCTCTACCTTGAGGGAACTAGATCATTCTCTCACTTCATCTCGATCTTCCACTCTCTTGGCTGACCTCAATCAACTCAACCTCTCTATTTTAATAATGCAGCACCCATGTTCCTCTCATACTCAACACACACCTATTCCCATTTGGACCTCCTGTTGTGCAGTGCCCAGTTTGCCTGTCATCTAGAGTGGTCCATTCTCTCTAATATGTACTCAAGCATACATCTCCCATGTGGTATCTGTTTGCTGACCCCTATCCCATCTATGTGTAGACCCAATTGGCAGCTTTCTAAGGCCAACTGGAGGTTTCAGTCCTCCCTGGTTACCTTCAAGAAACGTTTTCCCAGTTGTGATGATCAGGCAGAGTACCTCGTGAACATTATCCTTACCATCATAGAACATTTCATACCTTGCACTTCATCTCTACCGCGCTGTGCACTGGTCCCCAGGTGAACTGAGGCATGCTGCGACATGAGTTGTGTGTGAAGACCTACTCTCTGCAGTTTTAACCATCATGCTATGATGATGAACTGTTTTCATTGTAAACAGTTTCATGCACAGTGTCATTGCATTCTTCGCTATAACAAACAGCTACCTAGATTTCATTTACTAGTTCTTTTAACAGTTGCACTTCCTCTTCTGTCGTATGGGGGCAGCCTCAATCACCTATTTGGGACTAAGGTCCATTCCCTGATTTCCAGTATGACTGTAGGAGGTGATGTCATTGTAGACCCGCTAGCTATCTCCACCATCTTGGGCTGCTATTCTGTGGCGATTTCGAGATGCACCCACTATCATCCCACCTTCCTCCCACGGAAATGAGTTGAGGAGGCTTGGGTGATACTCTTCTCCTCTCAGAGTAGTGAATGCTACAATGCAGCCTCTACCTTGAGGAAACTAGATCATTCTCTCACTTCATCTCGATCTTCCACCCCAGGGCTAGAAGATGTTCACATTCAGGTGTTGCACCACTTTTCTATCACAGGCAAGCACTTTCTCCTTCATACATACAATTGCATTTGGGCAGATGGCACATTTCCCAGATGCTGATGTGAAGTCACTATTGTACACATATCTAAGCCCAGTAAAGACAAACACCTTGCTTCTAGCTACTGCCCCATTTCTCTCATCAGCTGTGTTTGCAAGGTGATAGAACATATGATTTATGGCTGGTTGGTACGGTGGTTCAAATCTCACAATCTACTAACCACTGCACAATGTGGATTTCGAGCACACCGTTCTGCTGTTGACCCGCTCATCACCCTGTCAACCCATGTCATTAACCGTTTTCTGACAAAATACCCAATGGTGGCCATGTTTTTTGATTTGTTGAAAGCCTACGACACCTGCTGGAGGACTGGTATCCTCTGTACTCTATACATGTGGGGCTTTCAATGCCACCTGGTCTGTTTCATTCAGAAATTTTTAAAGACCAGGTATACAAGGTACGTGTGGGTACATTCTTGCCAGACACCTTCATCCAGGAAAATGGGGTGCCTCATGGCTCCGTCTTGTGTGTCGTACTCTTTGCTACAGCCATTAATCCTACAATGGCCTGTCTCCCACCAGATATCACTGGCTCTCTTTTTGTTGACGATTTTGCAATGTACTGCAGTTCTCCACATACTTGTATCCTTGAGCAGCTTCTTCAGCAACATTTTGATCGTCTTTACTCATGGAGTATCGACAATAGCTTTAACTTTTCCACTGTCAAGATAGTTTGTATGAATTTCTGGCACCGAAATCGGTTTCTTCCACCATCTTTACATCTTGGGCTTGTTGCTTTTCCACCTATGAAAATCCTGGAGCTCATGCTTAACAGAAAATTTTCTTGTTCCTCCCATGTGTCTTATCTGGCTGTACGCTTTACCGAGTCTCCTGATGCCTTACATGTTCTAAGCGGTACTTTCTGTGGAGCAGATCGGACCACCCTCCTCCATTTGTATCAATCTCTTGTCCATTCGAAATTAGACTATGTGTGTTTCATTTATTCCTCTGCATGTCCATCCATTTTACGCCATCTTAATACAACCCAGCATCACGGAATCTGTTTGGCCACTGGTGCCTTTTACACTAGCTCAATTGAGAGTCTCTATGCAGAAGCTGCCAGACAACTGCTGTTATACTGGTGTGATGTTCTCCTCAGAATATATGCTTGCTGTTTTGTCTCCCATGCCTAGCCACCCATCCTGCACCTCCTTTTTCGATGACTCCCTTGACTGCCAGTATGGGGCGCATCCCCCTTCTCTGTTATTTCCCAGAGTTTGCTTTCGGCACCTATTCCAGCAGCTTAACTTCACACTCCCTGCCATTTTCCAGGTTTATATGAACCCTTCACCACCTTGGATTACGTGGGGGCCTGTGTTTATTTTGGACTTCATTTACTTCCTAAGCAAACTTCTCCTGATTTGATGTATCATAGTAAGTTTCTTGACCTTTGCACACAACATATTGACAGCACGTTTGTGTACAGTAACGGTTCTAAGACTGACTTTGGAGTCCTATTTGCTGCTGATGCTGCTCAAAAGGCTGCAGTCCTCCAACCTCAGTCCACTAGTTCTTCCAACCCTATGGATGATCTCTATGTTGTTGTCCATTGGCAAGTGGTGTCACTTTGGCATCATGAAAAAATGGCTCTAAGCACTATGGGATTTAAATTATGAGATCATCAGTCCCCTAGAAGTAGAACTACTTAAACCTAACTAACCTAAGGACATCATACACATCCATGCCCAAGGCAGGATTCGAACCTGCAACAGAAACAGCAGCGAAGTTCCGGACTGAAGCGCCTAGAACCACTCAGCCACAGCGGCCAGCATTCTTCATGGGAACGTGCTCCGGGGAATTAAACCTCTTCCAGTTGCTTGGCCAACCTCATCAAACGAGGATATCGTTTTTGCTAGGTTGCATATTTGGCATTGTTGTTTTAGTCAGTGCTATTTGTTAAGTGATGGTCCCCTGCCACTTTGTGCTCACTGTTGTCAACCTTTGATGATTCGCCATTTCCTGACCGAATATCCTTGTTTTTACCACTTACATTCTCATATATGTTTGCTTTCTGATTTGTAGGCTGTATTAGTAAAGGACGCATGGGTAGTTGACCATGTTTTACTTTTTATCCTTCATAGCAACATGGCGAATGGCATTTAATCTTTGGTTCACGACCACCACTGTCTCTACAGCATATTTTGTGGACCTTATTCTTAGCTTGCTTTCCATCAATCAACTGGGCTTAATGTATAGTCTCTTTTGAGTTCTGTTACTTCTTGATATTCTAAGGTTATGACATGGGAAGGTATGACCATAGTTGCTTTTGTGGCCTAAAACAAATAAACACACACACACACACACACACACACACACACACACACACACACACACACACACACACACACACGCACACACACACACACATATTTTACGAGCTCCCCAAAATCTAAAAACCCGACAATCCTAGATCTCCCATTGTGAGTTGCCATCCAACACTACTGATCTCAATGTCCTTCTGACATAAACCCACTACTTCATTCCTTCTAAACCTTACCAATTACATCCTCACACACAAATACTTCTCCTTTTAGAGGAATTTACACTGCCAGGAAAAAAATCTCAACACCAAAAAATAATTAATGTAGACATGCATGCACTGTGTTGTACAACTTCTTGATGTCAGTTTATGGGATGGAGCTCCATGCTTTTGCACTTGATCAGTCAACACAGGGACGGTTAATGCTCCTTGTGGATGACACTGGAGATGATGTCTTATGATGTCCCATATGTGCTTGATTGAATGCTGATCTCATGATTGAGTAGGCCAATGCAACATTTCATCACTCTGTAGAGCATGTGGGGTTACAACAGTAGTACATAGGTGAACTTTATCCTGTTCAAAAATAGCCGGCCGGTGTGGCCAAGCGGTTAAAGGCGCTTCAGTCTGGAACCGCGCGACCGCTATGGTCGCAGGTTCGAATCCTGCCTTGGGCATGGATGTGTGTGATGTCCTTAGGTTAGTTAGGTTTAAGTAGTTCTAAGTTCTAGGGGACTGATGACCTTAGATGTTAAGTCCCATAGTGCTCAGAGCCATTTGAACCATTTTGTTCAAAAATATTCCCTGATATGCTGTTCATGAATGGCAGCACAACAGGTTGAATCACCAGATTGACATACAAATTTACAGTCAGGATGCATGGACTAATCACATGATTTCTTCTGGTGTCATACAAAACCGTACCCCACATCATAACTCCAGATGTACGTCCTGTGTGTCTAGCACATGAACAGGTAGATTGCAGGCACTCAACAGGCTTCCTTATAACCAACACGCATCCATAAGTGGCACTCAGGTAGAACCAACTTTCATCTCAAAACACAACAGACCTCCACCCTGGCCTCCAATGAGCCACTTGACACCATTGAAGCCACAAATGACAGAGGATTTGGGGTCAGTGGAAGGCACATTACAGGGCATCTGGTTCAGAGCTGTCCTTGAAGCAACCAATTTGTAACAATTTGTTGTGTCACTGTGGTGCTAACTGCTGCTGAACTTGCTGCTGCAGATGCAGCACAGTTCACCAGAGCCACACACCGAATATGATGGTCTTCCCTCTCAGTAGAGACATGTGACCATCCAGAACCCTCATCTTCTTGTGACTGTACTTTCTTGTGACCACTGCTGCCAGTGATCATGTACAGTGGTTACATCTCTGCCAAGTCTTACTGCAATATCACACAAGGAACATACAGTTTCTCATAGCTCTATTACATGAACTCGCTCAAACTCAGTGAGGTGCTGATAATGGCATTTTGTTGCCTTAAAGGTGTACTTGACTAACATCAACTCATTATGTTTAGTCCTAAAGGTCACCAATGCTACGGTCATTACAGCGTGTGTTTAATGAAACCTGATTTGCATCCTCATAGTGGCACTACTAGCGGCCCTCTTATGCGACAGTGACAGCAATGTGCAGTTAACAGTGCACATTATATAACTTGCTATACAATCACCAAAACGAATTATACTGTCCAGTAAGATGACACTTTGCATTTACATATGTGACACATGGGTGTCATGCAGATGATGTCAGAGCACAGATTTTCACATGAGGTATTAGGTCTTTGATATTTACCCTGGACTTTGACTCTGAATGTTATAGTATGTTTCTGAGAGCTAGGGTGTCACAGAACTTTCTGATGCATTGATGTTGTTCGTTTGGTATTACTTCCATGAGTCTAACACAACTCGACATAGAGATGTTACCTGGTTGCCCACCATTCACAGACTTTCACTTTAATCAACATAAGTACCTCACTAACAAGTTAAACTCTGCTTGCTTTGCATTATTAGTAGAGAGTGTAGCAGAACTGTCTACTTTGCTTACATCCATTCGGCTATCACCTATGGTCTAACCCTCTGGGGTCATAATAAGGCAAACGTGAAAACCATATTCACCTTACAAAAACGGGCTGTTAGAATAATTTCAAACAGTACAAGGCTAACACCTTCCAAACAGTTATTGCAACACTTAAATATTCTACTCTTACCATGCCTTATATAAAAAAGTGTTGTTAATATAAAAATGCACATTGATAATTATAAAACCAACTAAGATCCTCATTCCTACAATACAAGAATGTGCAATGACATGCACATAAAAAGAGTAAACAAGGCTTTTAACACAACAACAAACCAATATTCAGGGTACTATTTTGTACAACAAATTTCCAACTCAGCTAAGAGAAATAAAAACATTGTCTACATTCAAGGAAACAATATTTAAATTCTTAATGACCAACTGCTATTACAGTATAAAGGAATACCTGCCCTTGTAGCAAGTAAGTACATTCATTTACTGTAAGTTAATAGTACCACAAATCAAATGCTTGCCACAGCCTCAATGAAAATTTTTCTGAACAAAAGTGTTAAATCAATTATTTACTTGTAATGTATTTCATGTAAAAGATCATTCTCATACTTTTATATTGTTACAGTAATCAAAATTGTACTGCCCAAAAATATTGTGATGGGTACAATGAACCATTGTAGTATGTAGGAAACTGTACACCCTTATCTTATTTTTGTTATACTATGTTCTTTGACAAAATCCATACAATGTACATTGTCGCTGAATGAATAAACTACTACTAATAATAATAATACTACTACTACTACTACACAGAATGTTGATTTTGGGGGAGGGGTGGCTATTTAAAGACAGGCACAAGAACATTATGTGATTTATAAAATTACTCAATGTTTTTAAATTTTGCTAAGTTAGATTTCACTATTTTGTGTGGACTTGCGGACTTTACTATTATCTCGTTTATGAAAAATGCTTCAGGTTAATAAATGATAAAAGCATGTGGAACATCATTACATTTTTGTAGTCTGAAATTCCCTATCTACAAGTAGGGCATCTATCCTGAAATCCATATTTTATGATCTTCAGTTATCCAAAATCTTAATTAGTGACTGAATTAATTAGGGAGAGTTGTTCTCTGATTCAGAAAAAAATATAGCAAAAAAATTATGTCATCTAAGTTCAAAATCTTGCCGATATTAAAGCAAAATAGGCCATTCAAATTATGAGTGTCCAAACATTAATTCGCCATAACATTTAATTTCTGAGCCTTCTAAGGAAAATATGCCATTTTAATCAGGAAGATAAATACAAACAATTGAACAACAATTTTAAATGGCATTTCACATAAATCAAAATTTTACACATTCCTGTATATCTTACGTATTGCGTGTGTGACAGCAATAAATACAGAATGAAAAAGTGAATGAATTTCAGTTATTCATGTGGGCAGAAAACACAACAGTTGGAGTATTTTACAACTTGCTACATCTCTTCACCCTGCAACTGAATTAAACAGACTGTTATTGACAATTAGCTTACTGGATAATTCAGTGGTCTATAAGAGTCTATTACATGTCTCAAAATACATAAAAAAGAAACAATGTTACCATAATGCTTTAAACTAATTTTCAAATCAGGTATCCTCAATAAATGTTTCCTAACAGCTTCCCCTGGCCATCTTATGACATAAAATTTTACAAAATTTCTAAACATACAAGTGCATAGCATTATATGTACATAACTATAATATTTCAAAACACATTTATATCAGAGAACTTCATGGGCCATAACTTATTCTTGATATTTCCCAATTTTTTCACTGTGTTACCACAGTTCATTACTCATTATTGGCACCATCTTCACAAAAACCACTCTCACGGTTTGCTGTAGGTCCTTTCTGTGATTTCTCCTTCAAATTTTCACTCACGTCCATTGTATTGTATTGTACTGATGCAAAGTGGTGTTCAGCATTTACAAACATGGATAGACAAACAAATTTCCTAAATTAGTGCACTAGTAATTTCTATCTCTATATTTCTAGTAAGAATGATTATTCATTAATTGGAAATTTACTTATTATAAATGAACATAACTGTCAATATAATGTCACACAGAAAATTTACAACAACTCATGTATATAAATCAAATGAGAATGGAAGCTGCTTTATTTACTCAACTGGTCTCCTCTGACTCTGGCCAATTAACCTGCTTGAAATGAAGTTAGTGAAATACTCTGCATGTTTAATTCCTGTTAGAAAATAACAACATCAAAGAAATGAACTGTGCAGCAATTTATATTAAACAAGTCACTAAATAAATTAGTAATTCACATAGCTTCATTAAATAATTTTCAGTATTTTATCTTTTTTTTTATAAAAGAATCACTCTGTTTCTGACAACAGTGCTGTAATGTCCAGCAGCTTCTCAACAAGTAATGTCATATTTGTTGGGCATGTCATCACAACAAAAGAACATTCTCTTGTATATCATTTCACTTTCCAATTTATCAATGCTCATTATACTGCTTATTTATTCCCTTACAAACATGTTGACTGAAGAGATACTTTTGCAAAAGAAACTATTACAAAGACAGGGTCCCTAACTATTGCTGTTTCATATATACTTCATAGTACTTCATATTCACTTTATATTTCACCAAATCATTATTATATACTTCTCCATTACATAATACATTGCTGCTTCATATATTTCATTCTCCTTGGCTTTATACACAAAAAAATGACTCTATTTGATAGTTCTCAACAGCAACCACCCACATTAACAGCAAGACATTACTCTCTACCACATAGCAGAGAAAAACTTATTCAAATGATCACTTTATTTTCCTCGTGTCTGAAGAGCAAGTCTCTGACACACTTTGTTCTCACTGAAATTTAGTGTATGCAACATTTATTTTTACTGCAATATTCTTAATCTTGGTCTGAAAGACTTATAATATGGTACACACGTATTGAAAAGATGAACTTTCATACAGACAACTGAACGTAATTACATTTTACATTGGACCAATGGCTTTCTGGGTTAACTGCTTCTCAAAGCTAATTGGACCATCACAATTATAAACAATTCAAGAGTAAAAAAAAATTTTTTTTTTTTGTACCATAAATATGTTCCATTAGGTGGGCTGTACTGAGTGAGCTAATATGAATGTTGTCTATTAGCCACATTTGCAGATATAGATAAAAAACTGAAATCCACTAGTAAGAGTAATTTATTTTTGCATTTAACAATTTCTCCTACAGTTTTACTTGTTTGACTTAGGTTAAGTGTTTCTTGCTTTATGACACTCCATGAAATATGAGCTGTGGATGGAGTCATTTTCCTTTCATGTTGAAGATTGTTGATAAAGTGAAGCTGGAATTAAATGAATCAGTAAAATCTGCAGTTAAGAGGATTGGTTCAGTTAACACCAAACAATTTTATACAAACATCTAATAAATTACATAAATGTAAGCTATGCACTTTCAAGTAAAAACCATTTTTCACGCAGTTTCATTTACTTTCTGTTTGGAAAATGCCTGGAAATTCAACTTTATGTTGACCTCTAAAGGCTAAATATAGGAGTGCTTGTTCTGATTTCATGAGTAATTTCAAAGAAACACATTCTAGTGCCCAAGAATTACCACATATAACACTACAGCCCTTGTTGGTTTATTGGTTTATTGATCCATCTTTAAGCAATTTTCATGCAGTTGATGTCGTCATTTTACATACACTATATAACTACAAAAAAAAAATCATTCTGAATGATTAAATATGTTTTATACTGCACATGTTTAGTAGTCATTAAACATAAATGTGTCATGCAGAATGACAAAAGGAGATACTGTATGTGTAACACAATACACATGCTAAGAAAAACATTTTAACAAATATAAATGAAACAGGCTTAATACATGTTAACCATTGGGAAAATGCATTATGTAAATAAAGCACAACAGCATGGTACAATGACATTTTCAGAAGAACTTATGTAATAGGGTGGTCATGTCATACAGCAGTTAGCTATTGAGTAAAAATACATTATGTAAATAAAGCACAACTGCATGGTACAATAACATTTTCAGAAGTGCTCATGTAATATGGTGGTCATGTCATACAGCAGTTTTAATAGATTACATCATTTTTATTACATACTGTAAATTCTTCTATTGTATAGGATGCTTTTTGTCCAAGCCACCTTTTTGTAATATTTTTGAAGACATTCAATGATACACTGTGTGCTGTAGGTGGTAGCATGTTAAATAATTGTATCCCTGTGTATGTGTAACTGTTTTGGGTTTTTTAAGCCTAGTAACTGGTGTAGCATTTCCTTTGGTATTTACTGCCTCTGACATTTGGAAAGGCTTTAGTGTTAGTAGTATCAAACATATCAGTTCACACATATTTAATGCCTATGATTTTTTATCGTCTTACATACCAGACAGACATCTCCCAATTTGGCAACAAATAACAAATATTTCACTGGGAGAACATGCAAGCACATCTGCAGATGACAATGTTGATAATCTTGGACACCAGCCAGAAGATAAGCAAACAGAAATTACACATACATTATGAGTTTGGCAATGTACTAAGACGGGTGCAAGGAAAACAATGAGACATAGAAGGAAACGAAAACAAACTGTCCTTAATAGTACAACAGTTCATCAATGGACAGAGGCAGCAGCAGAAGACAGAAGAGCACAGCTATTGCCAAAAAGGCATAAATTAAATTA